>NC_089861.1:26522500-26750000 GCF_036373705.1 Amia ocellicauda | reverse complement strand
GGACAAGCTGATAAAAATTTTCCAAACTCGCTTTGGAGATTTCCCTCTGGGAAAACAAGTCTTACTATGCATGGAAAATCCATTCCTTGTCAAAAACATCGCAGAATTTTCAACTGAAGCCCTGAAAATCTGCCCATGGGCTAGTGCTGCTTCTCTTCAATCAGAGCTAATTGAGCTTCAGGAAAACCTTGCACTGCAGGAGTCTCTCTGTGACCCTACCACCTTCTGGACTAAGATGGTCCCTGCAGCAGGTGTCCCTTCCTTGCAGAAGGTGGCCCTTCAAATTCTCACCATGTTTCCCTCAACATATTGTTGTGAGTCTGCCTTTTCAACCATGAATATGGTGAAAAACAAATACAGGAGCACCCTCAGTAATGAACACTTACATCAGTGCCTCCGCCTGGCCCTCACACCTTTTATGCCCAAGTTTAAAGAGCTGGTGGCACAAAAAAGGTGTCACTTTTCACACTAATAAGGCCAGACCACATCACCTTTTGTACATAGTTTGAACGTTTTGTGGGATTTACCACCTTTTTTGTTGGAGTTCTGTTTTTGGATTTTGACCATCACTGTTCCGGACCCTGGACACAAGGAAAATTTGGTGAGTGGACCTTTTAGGTTTCTAATTGAGTACCCCTGCACTAGTGTAAGGCAGCACTGTGGAGTAGTGGTTAGGGCACAACTGGAAGGTTGTGGGTTCAAATCCTGGGTGGGATTTCAAGGTACTTCACTTAGATTGCTCCAGTAAAATGCCCAGCTGTATAAATGGGTACAAGTGGAAGTCTCCCTGGATAAGAGTGTCTGCTAAATGACAAATAATGTAATGCCCAACTGAGTGACTTGTGGTGCAGCCAGACAGTCTTCAGTTAGTACTGGTAGATACATTGGAAAGCAAGAGGGAGACCCAGAGGAGTTTTTAAGCTTTTAATTTTTCCCCAAGATTGCAACAGCCAGACACTGAGTTCCTCAGGGAGCTGGGGAGAGAGGGGGCAGATGTGCCGAGCAACCGATTCCCCAGGCTGCTGTGCTCAAGGAGATCAGCCTTTACCTAGACTGAGTAGTCCTCATAGTCAGAAGCCTCTCCACGGTCCTTTACAGCACCATCTTCCTCATCAGGATTGCTCTCCAACCACGGCTCCCGACCTTTAAGCAGCTCAGCTGCATGGTCTCCTTCAGACACCCAGCTTTCCTCTTCAGTCTCTGTCAGAGTAGTCAGTTTCCATCACGTCACTGTCATCATCTCCTACTGCTGACTTGCGGTCTGGTCCAGGGATCACATCATCTTCAGTATCGTTTGTATGGAAGCTCAAGCCCAAAACTGCTTCTTCCCCCAACCTACTGCTTCCTCCAGAAAAGTCAGTTTTAGTGCGGCTATCCTCCAAGGGCAGCAGGTGACTGGTCACTAGGCTCCTCCTCTCACCTGGTAGCATTTTAGAGCAAGAGATCAGATTAGAAAGGACTATTGACTCCCTAAGGATTAACATGCACACATACTAAACCAAGTACATGTAGAAATAAGCCAGCACTTGCAATAAGGTCACAAGTACACCCACCTTCACCAGCACACCTGGAGTCACAGCACGCACACACAGAATGGTTGCCATACAGCTCCTCCCACCTGTTCAGAAGAGGAGAGGTCAGAGTGGCCTTGCAGGCTGCCAGAGCAGCAGGCTGGGGGCAAAGAGGTACCTTTTAGCCTTTCTGTTGTAGGTGCAGGATTTGGTGCCTGGGGTCACATGTTCTGCCACAGCCATGGTGCAGTACATATACAGCTCAGTCATCCCATGCTGTAGGGGAACAGAAGACAGACAAAGCATGGTCTCCTGACAATTCCTCAGGAACAGACTGCCTATTGAAATTACCACAGGCAGGGTGGCAGAGTAGTGCAGGGGCCTGAATGGGAGCAGTGTGCTTTAGTCACCTTGGACAGAGTCTTCTGAAACAGGAAGGCATCGATGGTGAAGCGGAGAACATCCTTCCTGGTGTATGGAACAAACCAGGACTGGCACCCATCAGTTTTTCTGTCCACCAGGCACCTGTGGGGAAGCAGAGACTTGGGCATCCTGACCACAGGCCTAGGGGGGAAGCTGGTTATGCCACCTGGAGTACAGTCTTACCCAAAGTTGTCAATCACAGTGAACCCGGGTTTGGAGTGCTGGTCCGGAGTGGCTGTGGCATAGCAGGAGTGGATGAACAGCCGCTGCCCTTTAGTGGCAAGATAGCCCGTGGCCTGGAAGTACATGGGCTGGCCCAGGTACTAGATGTTCTTTGAAGAGAGTCTGACCCAGTGCTCTGTGGAAACAGGGCAGGGTTATGCCTCCATCCAGACACACCCACACCAGCAGCCAGCAGAGTTACAGATACTGTACCATTGGTGGTGATAAGGACATAGCCGTGTCTGTTTTTCAGCTCTCTGAAGAAGGCGAACTTGTCCATGCCTGGAAGGGTGCTGCCATGCTGAGGGAATGTGGGATGGTAGCCAATCTGGTACGAATAGTGGAACCTGCAAGGGCAGGACAGAGGGGTGTGGGAGTGAATGAAGCAGGAGGCAGATGCTCACCTTCAAGGACTTCAGTGCAGGTCAGCGAGGCCTTCTAGGCAATAGCATGGAGTTTAAAAAAAAGTTCTGAAAGCCTGCTGAATTTAGAGAACAGCTCTTTAATACATAGCAGTGTGTAGTGTGGTTGATCACTTTTCCAAGACTTTTCTAGGGTCAGATGTCGTGTAGGGTTTCAGGAGGAAATGCTTACCGGTTGTAGACAAGTTTGATGGGCACGGTGAAGGAGACACCGCGGATAACGGGGCCAGAAGACGTTGGTGGGGAGTAGCGTAGAGTGTTGGAGTACACCAGTCGGCCGTTAATCTACAGGTTTGAAAATCAACAGCATGCAAGAGATGCTGATGCAAAGACAGGCATCTGCATCAAAGCTACAGTATTATGCTTCCCAGACATGTAGCATGGGAGCCCAACTTGCATGGCATGGTTTGGCACATTACCAGGAAGGTATATTTGGCAACACTAGCCTTGTGGGGGCCCTAGGGACAGGATTTGATTGACAAAACTAGCTATAGATGCAAATACACAACCACCATGTTATAAAATGCTATTTGATGGAAGGTAAGGAACTTTGACTGTCCAGTTAAAGTTACAAGAAAATACAGCCAGCCATCTGGTTTAGCACCTGTGTAGTCATCCTCATTAATACCATTAATTTAGCCAGTATGCAAGCTACTGTACTGCAATACAAAACTTCACATAACCAAATGCTACAATACATCTCCCCCCCCCCCCCCCCACATATAATAGTTTGGGCCCCGACTATGAAGGGTCTCGGGTCTTCTCGCACCCCCCATACCCAAACTGTTAGGACACATATGCAGCCACAGATCCGTGGCAGGTTTCTAGCACATGCATTGAAACCATGATGCTCCTGGGCACGACTATCAATCTGTACATTGAGAATTTCAGATTTAGGACATTTAGATTTTCAAATTTTCGATCATTTTTGCGAGGGCCACCTAGCGGCCGCTTATGCTAAAATGCTGCTCTGGCAACATGCTAGGACACGGAAGTCCAGGCCTCCTGACCGAGCGCTGCTTCCCGCACTGCCGCAGCCCGTAGATGAAGTAGTAGTGGGGCGGTGTGCTCTGGCTGACGGCGCAGAAGGAGCTCCGAAGGCCGGCACCTGAAGCCGTTGATGTTCTTCAGCACCGCCACGTACGTCTTACTGTAGTCGCCCCACACCGCGACGCCTCGGTCCTGGACCCTCCGGGGCTGCTCGCCGGGAAACGGGAGGCGCCTCGGGTCAGCGGGGGGAAAACCCGCCGAGCCGACGCCCGGCCGGAGCTTCTTGGGGTCCAGCAGGGGAGCCGCCGCCCGGATGAACATCGGGACAGCGCGGTGCTGCTGGGAGTCGTTCTTTGCAGGCGCGTCGTCCAGGCCGGCGGAGATCAGTGCGGGCAATAATGCCGCCACACAGAGGCACAGTGCCACCCTGCACAGCGCCATGGCAAGAGACCAAGCCGTGCGATGGAAAAGGGGCAAAAACAGTCACCGTATTGCTCTTTACTAAGCCCACGTCCACTCACAAAACCAGAAAACGACAATGACCTGCGCAGTGTGCTGGCGCTATATAGGACTGGCAATTAAAGCCACCCACCCGCCTGCGCCCGACTCAGTGTCAATTAACACAGCCGAGTCAGTGGCATCATCCCTATTGAAAGCTGCCTGTGTGGTGTGTGTAATGCATGGTTGCATTTCTTTAAATATTAATTAAAATTATGCATTAAGCTATAGCCAACTAGGTCTGTACATGTTTGTACTTCATTTTGGTGTAGGGCGTCTAGTTTATAAATTGTAGTTTAATGTCATTAATTCGCAATAGGAATTCCATCCAATCAAGCCTTGTTTTATAACTAGATTGCTGTATAGGCGCTAATTACTGACACGCTGTCGTTATGCGCATGTGCTTGACCTGCCCCTCGCCAGCCGTCCGTGAGCTCGTAGGGGAATTGGTTGGACATGTTTACAGCAATACATGATGTTTCAGATGTATGTGTGTATGTATGTATACATGCATGTGAGGAAGCGCACATGTAATTTCTATTGTGTAGAAAACAACACAAAATGTGTCACAGTACTATTAACACATTTTTTGTGTAGAATTTCAACACATTACTTCTAAGAGTGTCAAAACTTATAAGTACACTATAAGTGCTATATCTCAAAGGCACAACTTAAACTTCATCATACCTTACCCTCTTCTATCTATACGTGTGTAAAGCTTGTAATAAACTGCCTGTTCATCTATTAATCATACTATTTATCTTTAGAAATCTATCAATTATCAGTTATCTTAACTATGAGTTCAATAAAATCTAGATTTAGGCTTCTGTGATCTAATGTAATATACTGTAGGTGTACAGCAGAACTTGCTGAAAACAAGTCCAAATTTTAATACAAAGAATTATCTTATCAATTGTATAATAAACCAATTTAATTATATTAATACAAATACGTTTCTACAAGTTTGTAAGTGTATAGGTTATGTGATTTAACAATTTATAAGGGTAAAATTATCATTAAGGTTACAGTTGAGTCAGTGATCATTACAATGAACACTAATCATAAATCATTGTCACTTTCACTTGTCAGACTGACAGTCAACTATTTCATCAGTTAACATATCATCAGATTCGATGTAAAATTCCTCTGGAGTATTTTCACAATTTTCACAATCCACACAGTGACAAAGTGGAGAGCATGAAACCTTTGCCTTTAGGCATGAGCACCTCCCCTCCCTGATGGCATTATTTTTATTGCAGTACTTGCGGTCTTAAAAAAGTAAAATATGTATTTCAAATTTTGAGTTTAATAGAAAGTATAGTGTTTCACATTAAACTATAATGTGTCAATAATTGTGCTATAACCCTATTTTAAACACACCCTACTCCCCATCTCTCTCTCTCTCAAACACCCAAGATTTCCCCCATACAAATGTTGCCCCCATATTTTACACTGGGCACTTAAACATCCCCCATATTTGGGGGAAAACCCCCCAATCTGGCAATAGCGCCCCTCTACATGAGAACTCAATCAATACAGCCCTCTGATTGGCTAGAGCGCGGGCGCAGTGATTTTACCCATATGTTTCGAGTGTGAGAAGTCAGGTAATGTAGTTCAACATTGTAGTCAGAATTAAAAAAGAAACTGGCAGAAATCAAGTGGAGAACTTTGAGATTCACCCTTGAATAGTTAGTTTTTTGACCCCGAATTTTGGGAACTAAACTAATCGATACAGCCTATGTATACAGACTAATTGTTCTTATATTTTGAACAATGCATTATGCACACAATTTTTAAGGACTTTTCAAAATATATATAATTGGAAACAGACTAGTTTAATCATGCCAAAAGATTGATTGTCGAGAGATGTTAGATGCCTTTCATTACACTTTAGAACCAATCGAAGATGTTTTAACAGTAACTGCTATCAGAAATATCAGTGGCTAGAATACAATAAAAACACATAAATACAATACAATAAAGTGCACTTACATTTAAAATAACTTAGGATACTATATAGATGTATTGAAAAGCATTCAATGCAAACCGCTTGTAACAATTACAATTTGTTCTCTGAATGTCCCCCAAAACATTTTTCTGCATGACGTTTGATGTAACCTCACATGCCCGAGGTTGTAGTGGATGGGCTCTCATATTTGATTGAATAACGAGCCACTAAAGATAAATACAGTTGTGGGCTAACCAGGGCTGCACAAAAGCAAAACTCCAACCAAATACATTATGAGCTCAGTAAAACAAATAATATTGGAAACAAATGATATTACAGATGCATAGTTAATTCTGTATAAGGGCATCTGCTAAGAAATAATAATAATTCAACATTCACAACAGGCAGAAATACCATGAAGGTTTCTCTCCATCGAATCACAAAATAAGTAGTATGCAAATATGTATCTTGCGAGTTTTGACAAGCACTAGAATCAGATGTATAGTCCACTAACTTGTAACAAGCCATAGTATTGCATATCATTAACAGCAACAGTGCCTTTCAACCAAACATTGGGGTATCTATAAATGTTGTGTATAATGTGCCAACAGCGCTAATGTAGCAAACTAGTTCTGACAGGATATGTTTTTTCTTTACTTTTTTCAATTATTGTATTTAATTTTTGGAAAAAGTCTTTCGATATGGATTTACAATTGTTATAATTTCAGCCATGTGAGTGGGACCATTTCACAGCAGATAATGACATGAAAATGTCTTATATGTATTACTGTTCTTCCCAAAATGTATGAAATAAAGATTATTGAAGTTACACCCCTACACTTTGCGTGTTCTGACAAGAACAAAATGATTCACATCCTTTTCACATTTGCATAATGTTTTACCCTCTGTGATTTCAGCTGTTTTTCTGTCGTCACTCTTCATGGCACATTTGAAAAATATCCAATATTTATTTATGTGTTTATTTTCCATTAGAATATATGACTATAATTTGTGGTTGGGTCAATGACATACACACTGTGCAAGTGCACATACAATAAATGAGTATCAAGAATTCCTGTATTAATCACAGAAAAAATGTAAATATAATATGCAAGCAACATGGGCAACACAATCATCTACCAGTTTTAACTTTCCTTCTGTTCTTCGGTTTTATTGTTACATTTATTTACTTTAATCAGTATGTAGTGACTATTAGGGATTTTTGTAAGAAATTTGAATTGATTGCAAGTCTCTGCAGGTCAGTCCCAGAGTTCACAAGATCTGTGGCACAGAACTATCGTGTAGTGATGCATTTGAAAAAAATTCCTTTTCATATACACACCTAATCCAAAATCGTGTATTAGAACACATTTTCATTAGGAACGGTGACATAACTCATAATTTCTAATCTATTTGGTTTAATAACCCATTGTGATGTGTATGTCACAAACATTTAACAGTCTTCACAGAAATATATTTGCCGAGTTTTACAGGCTTCTGTATGTCTTTGCATTTACATCACTAGAGTAATACAAGTACTAGAAAAAGTCTACCTGGATTAATAAGATCTGTGTTATGCTTTGATAATCATCAATGGATGCATTTCAATATAAACACAATTACCCACATTGCTTCAGGGAACCCTATCTGTATCGATAGTAAATAAACAAATTGTTCAGTACACTAAATTAAACTTATCTAACTGAAACCCAGAATCCACCATTAGGGCATCATGATTTTACACTTGGCCAGATGTCTGCTGTGTTCTGCCCATTTGATGAATAGCTTGAGATAAGGAATTGAAAGTCTTGGTTAGTCTTCTGTGAAGTACGTGAGGAAGTGTGTGCTGCAGCTTGCAGTTTGCAAACCAAACCAAACCAAACAATAAAGGGTTTTCCTTGTGTTAAGGGCCAAGCTGTGTTCTTAATCAAGCATCAGTGGGAGATGTGGATGAAGTAAGAACTGTCAGCTGAAACTAAGATGAGCGAGAGGTACGTTTCTTTAAAAAATAAAAACAAATCACCACAATAAGTAAATCAATATAATTGCATCAAACGTGCTGCTGGAAACTTAATTTAGCATGTTCTGGTGCATAGTATGTATAGTATGAGCTCATCTCTTGCATTTAGTTGCATGTGTCTTGCATCTGGATTCTGTAGCCCCTATTCATAAAACATATAGAAATACACGTTGCAATTATAATAAGACAGATAATAATGCTATGTATAATCATATTTTACAGCATGTTTGCATTTGCATATAAAACATCAGTGTTGGCCTGAAATACGTATTTGTACAGTCTTATACATGAAAATGTATTACATTTTTTATGTTTAGGATATAATATTTTATATTTATTTACTCTGTGGGATTAACCAGCAAGATTAGATTTATGTTCAATTTAGATCTGATATTTCACATGGAATAAAAGCTGTCTCATTGCAATTGTACATGGTGTTTACAGAAAGTCTATAAATACATAGTTATTTAGGCTTTTAAATAGCTGGATGATCAGGATTAAATCAAAACTGCAAAACTCACAGATTTGCCCAGATTATAAATCTGGGATTTCATGCTGGCTTTTTGTTCACTGAAATATGCAACAAGTATAAGTTTAAATTATGCAGTAACTGGGTCTTTGTTAATGGTATAATGTTGACTGTGTTGAACTAGGATGTTACGTTCAGTTTAGACCCAAATTTAATAAAAACATCAACAAGCAAGCAAATTCCAAATCCATTGTCTGATGGGCAGTTTAAAGGTTCAAAGGTTTATTTCTTCTGACTGATGGAATCACATCAGAGTACACTGGGGTTGTACTTTTTGACTGGTGGGGTGACTAAAATAATACAATTAAGGCTAGTTTTGGCACAAAAGTAAGTCTTGTACGCATATTTTTCATCCAAAATAAGCCCTTCATAAAGAATGTTCTTTTCTAGCATGTCTCGTCTTCCTGTCACTCATTCTCAGTCACAGCTGTTTCCAAGGTACATGGTGCATATGAGTCACACACAACTGTTTTGCAACCAGAAAAGACATTAACTCACAGAAAGTCAGTGGACCGAGACTTTGCTGTTCAAAGAAAACTGTTGCAATTCAGAAGAAATCAGTTAACCATCACAGTGTATAAATCTATAAATAAGGTAATTAAAAATAATGTGAATTATGCTAGTGAGACACTGATGTGTGTATGTGTAATGCATGCAGAGTGTTATCATTTAGCAAAGCCTTTAATCAAAGTGATTCTACTTTAATAACCACTAACATACAATGTTTTACATAAACACAACATTACAAATGTACAGTTAAGTCCATAAATATTTGGACAGTGACACAATTGTCATCATTTTGGCTCTGTACGCCACCACAATGGATCTGAAAGGAAACAATCAAGATGTGCTTTAAATGTAGACTTTCATCTTTAATGATGTAGTTGGCCTAACCTAGAGTTCTCTTTGGAGCAATGCCATTTTCCACAATAAATGGGACCATTAAAAATGTGCTTTAAGGGTAGTTACATCCAAATTAGGTGAACGGTGTAGGAATTACACCCATTTTTATATGTGGTCCCCCCATTTTTAGGGGCTCAAAAGTAATTGGACAATTGGCTGCTCAGCTGTCTCAGCTGTTCCATGCCCAAGTGTGTGTTACTCCTTCATTATTTTAATTACAGGTAAGCAGATAAAAGTTCTAGATTTGATTTCAAGTGTGGCATTTGCATTTGGAATCTATTGCTGTTAACCCTCAATATGAAGTGCAAAGAGCTGCCACTGTGAGTGAAGCAAGCCATCATTAGGCTGAGAAATCAAAACAAACCAATCAGAGAGAGAGCAAAAACATTAGGTGTGGCCAAATCAACTATTTGGTACATTCTAAAAAAAAGAAAGCACTGGTGAGCTCAGGAACACCAAAAGGCCCGGAAGACCATGGAAAACAACTGTGGTGGATGACAGAAGAATTCTTTCCCTGTTGGAGAAAAACCCCTTCACAACAGTTGGCCAGATCAAGAACACCGTCCAGGAGGTATCTGTATCAAAGACAACAATCAAAAGAAGACTTTACCAGAGTAAATACAGAGAGTTTACCACAAGATTGGTAAGCCCCAAAAACAGGAAGACCAGATTAGAGTTTGCCAAAAAACATCTAAAGAACCCTGTACAGTTCTTGAACAACATCCTATGGACAGATGAGACAAAGATCAACTTGTACCAGAATGATGGGAAGAGAAGAGTATGGAGAAGGGAAGGAACTGCTGATGATCCGAAGCACCTCATCTGTGAAGCATGGTGGAGGTAGTGTTATGGCATGGGCATGTATGGCTGCCAAGGGATTTGGTTCCCTTGTATTTATTGATGATGTGAGTGTTTAGGGTCAGGGACGGAGTGGGACTGAAAAACGGCCCTGGACTTTGATCCAGATCGTCCCACCACAAATGGCCCCACAGATTCTCCTCCGGCCCCGCAGACGTGCATGTTCACACATCAGCCCCTAATACTACCGAGCTGCATCACAGCTATTGCTGTACAGTATGCAGTGATATTGTCAGAGTGCTACACAACACACTCTGTGTACTGCTGTAAGAGTTATACACAACACACACTGAATTGTCAACAACCCATCTTTATCTGAAACCTAGATTAAAATAGAACTGGTATAATAGCTAGAACAGCAGCAGCCCCTCAATTTGATCAAATGAATGAATGAATAATAATAATACTAATAAAACTTTATTTGTATAGCATGAATGGGGCGGGAGAAAAGCATCTTAACACAAGAAGTCAGTTGTAATGCAATTGTTTTAGCGACAGATTATAAATGTAGCAACATAGTGGAAACAATTGTGTATACTCAGGATGAATCATCATGCATTTAATTAATAAATGTGTCTTATATATTTTCTTATATATAAATGTGTCTTATACATTACAGGGCGTAACCTGACACCCACTGCCTTATCAGCTGAGTCCGAGAGCTGGTCTTTGGATTGGCTAGACATTCGTAGAGTCACGGTTTGTGATTGGGTAAAAAATATCAGATCTCAATGGCCGATGCCCACAGTAACATCCTTTGCATTGGTCAATTGAAATGCAAATGCCAGGAAGTACACGATGCAAACAAAACGCATGTGGTTCTTTTCAGCCAAATCTCAACTACGCAACTAAAAAGCATGACTATCACAAATCATTTCCCTATGAATTAATACTTAGAAATAGATGCCCCAATTTTGGGCAGATCTGCCCAATTCGACTTCAGAATAAAGAGAAAATAAATGTTTAAGAATTTGTTAATGTTTAAAATGTAAACTAGTAACATCCCTATTAGCAGCAAAATATTGATGTAGTGTTATCTGTTTCCCTCCCTGCCCCGGCCCCCCCATGCCACCGCTTCGGCAACAGCACTGACTTTGCCATCTCCTTCTGCTCCCATCTGACCCTGTGGGACTGCAGCATCCTCTTCACATTGGAACCAGAAGCGCCACCAAATAAGTCGGTTAACTTCCTACTCAAGCTACTTTGCTTTTTTCTCCCTTAGATCTTCAGCCCCCCTTTATGTTTTTTATAGTTTTTTTTTCATGATGTTTTACAAATGTAGTTGCCGCCTCATTGTCTGTGTGTCTGAAGGGAGCGGCAGGGCTCCGGCTGCAGCCTGTCCTATGTCTGACTTGTGCTATGAGCCAATGGACGCCCCGGATGATCTCTCAGAGGTAATACCGGTACTGGTCCGGTCCAATGTAATATTGATTGAGTGGGCCGGCGCACCAATTAAAAAAAAAAAAAAAAAAAAAAAATCAATCTACCGGCTCGACGGACTGCCGGGATTTTTTATTTGTTTTCCTAAAAAATACAGAAATAAAATCGCCCCCCGAGCCCACATGTCGACTGGCCCATCAGGATTTCTCCTGGTGCTCCAGATGGCCACTACTGTTTAGGGCTATATTATCATCTCAGATTCAGCCAAATTGTTTCAAAAGTAATTGGACGGCACTTCACAGTGCAGATGGACCCGAAGCATAATGCGAAAGCAACCCAAGATTTTTTAAGGTGAAGAAGTGGAATGTTCTCCAATGGCCAAGTCAATCACCTGACCTGAATCCAATTGAGCAGCATTTCACTTGCTGAAGGAAAAACTGAAGCCAAAACGCCCAAAGAACAAGCAGGAACTAAAGACGGCTGCAGTGCAGGCCTGGTAGAGCATCACCAGGGAAGAAACCCAGCATCTGGTGATGTCTATGGGTTCCAGACTTCAGGCAGTAATTGACCTGCAAAGGATTTGCAACCAAGTATTGAAACTCACAATTTAATTCATGATTATGTTAGTTTGTCCAATTACTTTTGAGCCCCTAAAATTGGGGGGGGCACATATAAAAATGGGTGTAATTTCTACACCGTTCACCCAATATGGATATAACTACCCTCAAATTAAAGATGAAAGTCTACACTAAAGCACATGTTGATTGTTTCCTTTCAGATCCATTGTGGTGGCATACAGAGCCAAAATGATGACAAATGTGTTTTTATGGACCTAACTGTACATCACTATATTATATATATAAATACATTTCAGTGAAGATTAATTATTTAATTCAAACCTTAACCTTAAGAAAATAATTGTCCAGTCAAATTTTTGTCTGCTCTTGACTACAGCAACATTGAATTCAGCAGAAAGGACTTTAAAACCCTTACAAGCAGTTTACCATGGTGCCTCGTGTTTTATAGCTGGAGATAGATATGGAACACATAATTGTGAACTGTATCAGAAAGTAGGGTGACCTTCTCTCTCAGTTAGGACAGAGCAGCATCGCCTTTTATTTCTCTATAAAGCACTGTTGTATAAATTACCTTACTACCTTATAGCACTCTTAACATTCAAAATAACACAATATGGCACTTGGTCTCAGAGATTATTTATTCTGAAAACTCCTTGTTTCCACTGCACCACCTTTAGTTTTTATGCTCAACACGCAGGCCCTACTTCATGCAGCTTACCAGGGCTATGCGGCTTGGGGAATATTTGTTACAAAGTATTCTGTATCTCTGTCGTCTTTGCTTGTGGTCAGATTTGCCGCCTGCCAGCCTGCGATACATTGGGGGAGGGGCAGGGACAGAGAGACGCAGATGTTTGATCTGGGCAGCATGATTTCCTACTGGCCAGGGTTAAAAAAATTAAAATTAAATCTATGATTGTGAAGAGGAAGTGGAGGGCAACCGGGCCTGGGCTGTTACTGGCGCTATACATGGAAATTCGTGAGGAAAGATCCTAAAAATAGAGAAGTAATGTATTAATGACAACAAGTGATAATATATATCAGTACAGTGCCTAATAATGACATGCATTCTATTTTTGTTAAGTACATTTCACATTGCCTAATTAGGCTTCTTGCGCTGTCATTGTGCTTACCCAATCAGGCGCGTCATATATGTCCTGCCTCCAAAAGGCATGTAACCAATCAGACGTCAGATACATTGTGACAGGTTAAAATTTTAAACACAAATTTGGATTTGCTGACAGTGTTTTGCGGAGTGAATTCTTTATTCTTGGATTCTTTTGTTGTATTATTTTTAGGGGCTCTGAGAGAAAATACAAGGGGCGGATGACAGTGTTTTGTCACACTGTTTGAACGCGACGTTACTTCATAATCCTATTATTTGTAGGAGGGCTGAGAGAAAATACAGAGAGGCTGAAGCCCCACTAAATTGTGTCTAGCGACACCCCTGGGACACAGTATAGATCCACTATAAAATTTTATCAGGTGTCTTTGTTGGTAGGCTTGTTTTTTTCCAATCCAGCAAACATGCAGTTACGGCTTAACTATACTTGGGAAATGGAGATGGAAAATAAAAATTATTAATAATTATAATTAAATTAGGCTATAGGCCTATATGTGTGTGTGTGTGTATATATATATATATATATATATACAGTGAGGGAAAAAAGTATTTGATCCCCTGCTGATTTTGTACGTTTGCCCACTGACAAAGAAATGATCAGTTAATTTTAATGGTAGGTGTATTGTAACAGTGAGAGACAGAATAACAACAAACAAATCCAGAAAAATGCATTTCAAAAAAGTTATAAATTGATTTGCATGTTAATGAGGGAAATAAGTATTTGATCCCCTATCAATCAGCAAGATTTCTGGCTCCCAGGTGTCTTTTATACAGGTAACGAGCTGAGATTATGAGCACTCTCTTAAAGGGAGTGCTTCTAATCTCAGCTCGTTACCTGTATAAAAGACACTTGTCCACAGAAGCAATCAATCAATCAGATTCCAAACTCTCCACCATCGCCAAGACCAAAGAGCTGTCCAAGGATGTCAGGGACAAGATTGTAGACCTACACAAGGCTGGAATGGGCTACAAGGCCATCGCCAAGCAGCTTGTGAGAAGGTGACAACAGCTGGTGCGATTATTCGCAAATGGAAGAAACACAAAATAACTGTCAGTCTCCCTCGGTCTGGGGCTCCATGCAAGATCTCACCTCGTGGAGTTACAATGATCATGAGAACGGTGAGGAATCAGCCCAGAACTACACGGGAGGATCTTGTTAATGATCTCAAGGCAGCAGGGACCATAGTCACCAAGAAAACAATTGGTAACACACTACACCGTGAAGGACTGAAATCCTGCAGCGCCCGCAAGGCCCCCCTGCTCCAGAAAGCACATGTACAGGCCCGTCTGAAGTTTGCCAACATCTGAATGATTCAGAGGAGAACTGGGTGAAAGTGTTGTGGTCAGATGAGACCAAAATCAAGCTCTTTGGCATCAACTCAACTCGCCATGTTTGGAGGAGGAGGAATGACCCCAAGAAGACCATCCCCACCGTCAAACATGGAGGTGGAAACATTATGGCTTGGGGGTGTTTTTCTGCTAAGGGGACAGGACAACTGCACCGCATCAAAGGGACGATGGACGGGGCCATGTACCGTCAAATATTGGGTGAGAACCTCCTTCCCTCAGCCAGGGCATTGAAAATGGGTCGTGGATGGGTATTCCAGCATGACAATGACCCAAAACACACAGCCAAGGCAACAAAGGAGTGGCTCAAGAAGAAGCACATTAAGGTCCTGGAGTGGCCTAGCCAGTCTCCAGACCTTAATCCCATAGAAAATCTGTGGAGGGAGCTGAAGGTTCGAGTTGCCAAACGTCAGCCTCGAAACCTTAATGACTTGGAGAGATCTGCAAAGAGGAGTGGGACAAAATCCCTCCTGAGATGTGTGCAAACCTGGTGGCCAACTACAAGAAACGTCTGACCTCTGTGATTGCCAACAAGGGTTTTGCCACCAAGTACTAAGTCGAAGGGGTCAAATACTTATTTCCCTCATTAACATGCAAATCAATTTATAACTTTTTTGAAATGCATTTTTCTGGATTTTTTTGTTGTTATTCTGTCTCTCACTGTTAAAATACACCTACCATTAAAATTATAGACTGATCATTTCTTTGTCAGTGGGCAAACGTACAAAATCAGAAGGGGATCAAATACTTTTTTCCCCCCACTGTATATGGTAATTAGGCTACTTACCTATCTAACATAATATATAATATTTTCTGACCTAATATATAAGGAAATAATTGCCCTATTACAGAAGCTACAGTTTTGGAGAAATATTATTATTATTATTATTATTATTATTATTATTATTATTATGTTATGTTGGTTTATGTAGCCTATAATTAGTGCATATTTATTTATTTATTTATTCCATCTCAGAGCTTCATGGTACAAACAGCCGTGATGCATTGTGGTTGAAAGTGCAAAAGTTATCCAGGTATCGTTTTCACAGAAATGCCTAAACGTGCTGTTGATGTTTCTCTAGTCAGTCTGGACTGGAAGTGAATATGACCGCTGTCGCCAATTAACTTTTTCAGTTGGCTTATTTCAATCAGTCTAGTGACCTTTTAGAATGGTAAATTGTAATTCTTTCTGTGCTTTTAGTGATAGTGTATATAGTGAGAATATAATATTTTGAAATGTGGAAGCATTATCTTCAGCCTGCTATGCATGGACACTTCAAACTGTACAATTTACGTCTGTGTGTCGCTGCTTGTGAATGGACTGGACAGGGTTCTGGGGGGGACGTCATAGGCCCGGGGCCCAATGTGGTTTAATGCGAGCCTGTCCACATGCCAGAACACTTTTAAAAAAGTTAGACTCTCTGGTTGCATTTGGTCACTTTAAATATCTGATTAAGGATCTTTTTAGAGAGGAGTGTGTGTGTTTTTCATAGGTTTAAATCTAATTGTATGGCTTATGTATGTTAATTGTTTGACTTTTTGGGTGGGGGGGTGTTGTGTTTGGCCATATTGCCAGTCCGTCTGTGGTGGATATCAAGCATAATGGAACCTGTCTGGCTGGTGTGGTTACGAAGTTGAGCTGTATTGGTAACAGTCCGTCTGTCCTTTTGTGGGCAACACAGCTCAGGACTGAAGTGTGAAAAGATGAAGTGCTCATTTTGGATGACTCGTGTCTCTCTGTTGGCAGCTCCTCTCGACTGTGTTGCTTTTGCATATGTAACCCATATAACTCTTATGGAACCCATACAATGTGCATAAGCAATTGACAAATACCAATTAAATGCATTTTTACACTGTAAGAAGGAAAGGTTAAATATAAATCTATAGCCAGGTCTGCTGGGTTTTGTCACTAGTTCTCGTCTTCTTGCATTGCAAGTGATTTCTGATTGTGCATCAACAGTAATTGATTCTCACAAATTTTGTGCTCAAGCAGTATTTTGTTCTAGTGTAAATCTGTATGAGTTCTAAGAAGTGGTTGAGGGGGTTATTGTTGGCATAAAAACAGGAAGAGACTTCAACAAAGCAAAAGTATCACTTAAAATCTGCTTTGTTTATAAAATCAGGGGAAATCTCTGATTAGGCAAATGACAGCCCACGCACAATACAGGAAAGCAGCTTTAACAATCATGTCAAACTCATGATTAGCAATATGCTTACAGAGCTGAAAAACAACAGACCCTCATCCTCACAAATCATCCAGAGGTGAGCACATATCTTTAGTATTTGTCCAACCTTGTCCAACAGTGTTTTGTGTAAATCTTATATCTGGTTTTCTTTAGTTGTGATTATGTATTCTCTCTAGTAGAAAGTTTAATGAGCAAAGTATCTTGAAGAATAAGAAATTAATTGATTATTATTCTGTATTAACAGAATAAGAAGTCACTGTAAATAATCCCTCTCAAGACTACATTAATAAAAGTGAGACCATATACTGTATTTATGTGTTTGTGTGTGTGTGTGTGTGTGTGTGTGTGTGTGTGTGTGTGTGTGTGTGAGTGTGTGTATGGTATGCACATTTCTGATTGTAAATCTCAGTATTGATAAATAATGCTATGATGATATCCTATATTGTGATTTAATGTAATATAGATGTCCTAGTAAATGTTCTTGGTTTTCAGGTGAATTGTATATCAGCACTTTTAGACTTGTAGAACCGAAGATACAGACATTTCAAATGGGTAATATATTAATTACCCATTGAACTCTGCTGCTAAACAGACACCAAATACAAGTCTTGTTGTCATGTATTCTTAAATTATATTATTAGAAAGTGTCGGCTGCAAAGGGTTAAGAGTACTTTCCACAACAATATAGAAGTGAAGTCAATATTAATAATTTGTGATACAAATGCATAGCATACACCGATAAGCATATTGTGATGTTCCCTCCGCTACTGACTCCCCATCTCCATAAAGCTGAGCAGTGTACACAGCCTCTTGGGTTGGGTAGCCAGTGGCAGGCCTGGAGGACGGTGTGTGAGAGAAGTGTGTGTAAAGAGAGAGAGAGAGAGAGAGAGAGAGAGAGATGGATTTCTTTTGAATAACTAACTTTGCTTTGAACCTTGACAATAGATTATACAAACATTATTCTCCCCACTGATACAAAACTACAAACTTGTACTTTGTAGTGGTTACAAATATGAGTAGAAAAAAAAAAAATTATATATATATATATATATATATATATATATATATATATATATACACTCACCTAAAGGATTATTAGGAACACCTGTTCAATTTCTCATTAATGCAATTATCTAACCAACCAATCACATGGCAGTTGCTTCAATGCATTTAGGGGTGTGGTCCTGGTCAAGACAATCTCCTGAACTCCAAACTGAATGTCTGAATGGGAAAGAAAGGTGATTTAAGCAATTTTGAGCGTGGCATGGTTGTTGGTGCCAGACGGGCCGGTCTGAGTATTTCACAATCTGCTCAGTTACTGGGATTTTCACGCACAACCATTTCTAGGGTTTACAAAGAATGGTGTGAAAAGGGAAAAACATCCAGTATGCGGCAGTCCTGTGGGCGAAAATGCCTTGTTGATGCTAGAGGTCAGAGGAGAATGGGCCGACTGATTCAAGCTGATAGAAGAGCAACTTTGACTGAAATAACCACTCGTTACAACCAAGGTATGCAGCAAAGCATTTGTGAAGCCACAACACGTACAACCTTGAAGCAGATGGGCTACAACAGCAGAAGACCCCACCGGGTACCACTCATCTCCACTAGAAATAGGAAAAAGAGGCTACAATTTGCACAAGCTCACCAAAATTGGACAGTTGAAGACTGGAAAAATGTTGCCTGGTCTGATGAGTCTCGATTTCTGTTGAGACATTCAGATGGTAGAGTCAGAATTTGGCGTAAACTGAATGAGAACATGGATCCATTATGCCTTGTTACCACTGTGCAGGCTGGTGGTGGTGGTGTAATGGTGTGGGGGATGTTTTCTTGGCACACTTTAGGCCCCTTAGTGCCAATTGGGCATCGTTTAAATGCCACGGCCTACCTGAGCATTGTTTCTGACCATGTCCATCCCTTTATGACCACCATGTACCCATCCTCTGATGGCTACTTCCAGCAGGATAATGCACCATGTCACAAAGGTCGAATCATTTCAAATTGGTTTCTTGAACATGACAATGAGTTCACTGTACTAAACTGGCCCCCACAGTCACCAGATCTCAACCCAATAGAGCATCTTTGGGATGTGGTGGAACGGGAGCTTCGTGCCCTGGATGTGCATCCCACAAATCTCCATCAACTGCAAGATGCTATCCTATCAATATGGGCCAACATTTCTAAAGAATGCTTTCAGCACCTTGTTGAATCAATGCCACGTAGAATTAAGGCAGTTCTGAATGCGAAAGGGGGTCAAACACAGTATTAGTATGGTGTTCCTAATAATCCTTTAGGTGAGTGTGTATATATATATATATATATATATATATATATATATATATATATATATATATATATGTATCAATGAGGAGTATAAGGAGTATGAGGAGTATAACAAGATGTTAGACCTAGAAGCCACAGTGCTGGCATGTGACTATGATTTTGTAGGTGTGACGGAAACATGGCTTACAGAAAATGATGGGAATGAATACAAGTTGAAAGGATACACACAGTTTAGGAGAGACAGGCAAAATCAAAGAGGGGGTGGGGTAGCATTATATGTGAAAAATTATATTGTTTACTGTTTACTCTCTATCGTTTGCCCTTATCGGATTATCTGCTTCAACCCTAAGCCTGCACTTGGATCCTTTCCTTTAGTCCTTGAGGACGTTACAGGTTCTCAAAACAGCCAAATTAACATGCAGTCCACACTCTCCCTCTTGTTTGAATGCTCTCCTATCGCCCTCTAGTATTTCCCCTCTGGTTGCCTTTTGCTAGTGGCAGCAGGTGTGTGGGTCCAGCGGGGCTGACAGGTGGTTATGGGACAGGTCCAGATATCAGGACCTGTGGCTATGTGATTGCACCACCAGGGGAAACCAGTCTCTTTGTATATAGCAGCCTGCAGTGTATCACTAAATACTTAAAAATATATATATTTTATATATATATAAAACAAACATTTGTAAATTGATGGATACCCACATACCATTCAGGTAACTCTAAAGTAAAAATAATAATTACTATTACAATACAGTGGAGTGAGTAATTTTAATCAGTGCTTATCTTCAGTTGCCCATAATTTCGTATCTTCCTACTGACATTTTGCAGGCAGTCATCAATAGCATGCAGGGCCGTTCTGAAGGGTAAGTGGTTGGGGGTGTCCTTGGCTCCCTTCCCTGACATTGGGCCCTTCCCTGTTTCCTCTTCAGGCCATGAATAACACAACTGAGATTAAAAGATCTAAGGCAGGGCTGTCAGACTCCAGTCCTGTAGGGCTGCAGTGTCTGCTGGTTTTTGTTCAACAGGAGTGCCCAATTACGTAGTTAATGTTATAACTCACTAACTTCAGCTTATCTAAAACTTTTACATTTAATTTGTAAAGCCGAAACCTTACAATTTGTTTATTACTCAAAACATTGAACCCATAGAACATTTCAGAGTCTGCAGAGGAGTGTTCAATTCATCCAGTTTAATAATTGTTTAATTAGACCAATTAAGGATCCAAGAGCTAGGCTGGAATGAAACCCAGCAGATGCAGCCCTCCAGGACTGGAGTCTGAAACCCCTGGTTTAAGTGGTTTCAATCCCTAAACATCAGACAAATGATCTCAAAATGGGTGATGGATCGAAAGATTTTCAAAGGGGCCCTGTGTGTCTGATATGGAGACTCCCATGTAATAGTCACGTCATTCTGTGTAGCAGGTTTATTCTGAATAAATCAGTCATAGCATATTGCATAATGGCAAAATTAAAACACCCCATCAACACAACCTGTCCACAGCTTTGTTTGTGGATATTGTGTGATTGGGTACGGAAAAAACAATAATCTATTTGATGGAATAAATATACATGTCTTAAACTGTTGTACCCTGTGAGATACTAACAGCCTACAACACTGTTCCACTTTCTCAGACTGATAGGGTTGTACATACTGTTAGCTCCTTTGTTTGCCTGTATGTAGCTGTTGTATCTTGACTCAATATAAAGAGCTTTTTGGAATTTAAACATCCTAAACTGAGATAATGTTAATCTTTGTAGCCAACTGACAGCTTTAAGATTGAAACACTGATAGAGAAAGTCTGCTTTAAACCGCATTTTACCTTCTCAAACCTTTACATCTTTAATGTCTTTCAGATGCCTGGAATGGAGAAACTGATGAAAACAGAGAGGATGTGGCTCTTGCTGGTCATTTGGGTTATGTTTAATCGTAAGTGCCTGAAAGAAACAATTTGTTTATTAGCAGAGCAAGTGGTGAATTTGGAATGTAAATTGATACTGCAAATGTGTAATTTAAAAAACAAACCTGTATTTGTTGAGTGTAAATGTAAATATAGATTAAAATCCAGTGCCAGCCTATTTTTGTATTCTTAATCTTACAGATCAGATATGGTAGAGTCATGCTAGATAAGATCTAAAATACTCATAGTAAAATAGATTTGAGACCAAACCCAGAGGGGTGCTGAAATCAGTTAGAAAATACACAAACAAGTAATATTTTCTGAACTTTGTCTTTAAGTTAAAAAAAAAATCACATTGTAATAAAATAAGTAAACTTAAACATGTTGATAACATTTAATAAGTATTTAATAGGTATGTAATGGATAGCCTACAGTACTAACACTTCACTTTAAAGTCAAAGTAACATTCCTGTAATGTTTCTTCCCCCCAGTGTAATAGAAATAACAATAACATAACAATAACATATAGGAGATATTACCAGTGTTGTTTAGCCATATTTATCTGTACCATTTAAATACGATATTTAAAGCCCTCACGGCACTAAAACACAATGAGGAAAGACTGTTCAACTGGTTCTCTACCATAAGGCTTCAATTCTCATTTTGTGCAGAATCCAGATGGTAATTTCCCATTGCCCCTCTGTCATATCAGCTGAAAAAAAAATTACATTGAGAATTAACTAGTTTTATTTTTTTTATTTTCAAGATGGCAAGGCTTTGAAAGAGGAAAAGGTAACCAGTGAAGAAGGCTCCTGTGTGACATTTCAATGCACCTTCAATACGCAGCAAATATCAGGAATTGTAGAACGCATCATCTGGTTAAAAAACCCAGTATATAGCCAAGATAAGAAAGATTACGAGGGATCAGTGGTCTACCAGAGAAATCTTTCACAGACAAGCCCTGAAGTGACCCGACGCTTTGAGGACGTTGGTAAACCTACATTAACTAATGGAACTTTTCAGTACTGCAGTTTAAAGATTAATGAATTGCAGCTCAACGATACTGCATTCTACGGGTTTCGCTATTACACTAAGGGCGATAAATGGCTGCACATGAATGTATCTCTTCAAGTTGAAGGTAATTTCAGTACCTTTTTATTTAACTGGTGCAAATGTTATGGATCCAAAAACTAAAGTGTTCAGCATCCTCACATGTTTCTTCAAAGGACCTGTAATTATCCAATGAGTCAATGAGCTTGTAAATGTCCAGGTCTTACACAGTTACTTTGACGATGTCAGCTTACAGTTGTGAACCACTTTGTAGTTACTGCCAGATGGAAGTGATGGGAGATATCTAGTTTCTAGAAGAATCTCTATCCACTCTGTGATGTCAGATTAAGGCCATCTTTACTCATAGAGAAGTGCAAAAGTGCATCTTGAACCTTGGGAAAATAAAGTGACAAGCAACTCTTATAGTTAAAGTGTATGTTGAATCATTAATTTTGTTAGACCTCCATTAACTGTATATTAATGGCCCACTGCTTGAACTTCACTTCCCTTGATCTTGGCTCAACATTGTGTTGCAGCTGGCAGGAACACTGGTTGAAAATTGAGCACATTGGCTATGATTACTTTCAAGTTTCAGCTGTGCCAAATGCTATGCTAAGCCACAAAATGAAATGGGTGAGGCTGAATAACAACACAGACAAGTCCTTTTCATTTTTGTCCAGAAGGGCTTGCGGTATTATTAGTGAGTGTGTTGCTATCCGAGCTCTGGGGCTGCAGATTGCTTGTAGAAAGTGTTTCAATTTGGTGTGATACTTTTTGTATTAATGAACCACATAAAACAAAGCAGCACTAAATACATACATATATGAACAAGAAATGAAACCTAAGAAAAATTATAATGTATTACTATTGCTATGTTTTTAGTTCATGATTGGAAATATGTAGAAACTGTTCAGACTGACCCAGACAGTGACCTGAAAGACAATTATACAGATGATCTGGAATACCACTGTTGTAATTCAGCCTCACCCATTTAAATACTTAAGGTTTCTCATGATTTGGACCTCAATGTATGACATCACCCTTAAAGACTTAACTCTGAACTGAGCTGAGTGAAGCTGCAATCCAGTCTCATATCTGATGTACTGACTCTCTGTTTTTGTCTTTTGAAGAAAACCCCTGCAGCATTAGCATTGTACAAACCGCCACCATTGTTGAAGGTAAACATGTCAGCTTGGTTTGTACCAGTAAAGCCAAGTGTGACGAAACCCCAATGTGGACTTCAACTGAAGATCTGGAGAATTCACAACAATCAGATAAGACAGACACAGACGAACGGAGGGTTACAGAGCTGGCCTTTACCCCCTCCTGGAAGGACCACCAGAAAATCCTTTCATGTGAACCTCCCAATAAAAAAGACGAGTGTGAAGTCAGATCAATCACATTGGACATTCAATGTGAGTTCAAAACTATATCCAGCTCAGCATATGATTAATACAAACCAAGAGTTTGATTGTATCCCTCTAGTGTTTAATACAGGGATTACACTGCACTATTGCACTCCAACTACACTGCAGTTTCACTTTCAATTACTTCAACTAGGACTGTAATATAAGTACTTTGTGTTTTGTTTTTGTTTATTGCAGAATGTTTTAGTGAATTATATATATTGTGTATATAAGTTACCTTGGGTGAGGATGCATTGCTAATTAACAGACCAACAAACTAATTAATCAATCAATAAGTCAATCAATACATCAATCAATAAATAATCACTTACTTATTTACTTACTTAATTACATAATTAATTAATCACTTATAAAAAACAAATGATAAATCAGAGATTGAGCATTCACTTTGTAAAATGTAACAAAACTCAAATAGACAAACACAATTAAACCCCAAGCTATAGTGCCAAATTCAACAGACTGGAAACACAAGAGATACATTTGCGTTGTGTTTTCAAGCCCTATACACAAGTATCAACAGCTCTTAAGTTGCCATTAAAACAGTGGAAGCTGAGTGTAATTCCCTGCCCAAATCACCGGTCTGTGATCTGATGGGATTAATTCCTGGCCACTAATGGCTACAGCTGGTTCACAAAAAACAAACTACACACAAAGTCCCAATACAAAGACAATAATGTATATACTTCTATATAATTATGTGCTTTTATTCAATAGAGCCATGATTGCCAAACTACATGCTTCTCAATTTGTACAAGGCAGTAAATTATAACACAAAATCAGGGCAGTTTCATTGGTACTGTTTCAGTTGTTGTATGTCATGGGCAGATGAATCTCCTGGTGGTTTAGTAATATTTGTCCTGTCATAATATCAGTATTTCTGTCACACAGATACAGTTTGTCAGTGACAATATGGTTGCAGTCCTATAAAACACAGTCTCTTAAACCACAAAATATGATCAACGTAAATGAGAATATTTCAGCTACTTCAACATATTTCAACACATATACAGATCTATAGACCTGTGAAATATTTTTTAAATTAATAACTTCCTCAGATTGTCTTGATACAGCTATTTGGGGCCAGAATACTTGTGATAGATGTTTTATTATTTTTTTCTCTATCAGGAACAGATATCTGGATTCTCTAATGATGGTTGTCTCTTTTCATTCTTTCAGTTGCCCCCAAAGATGTAAAGGTGAAATCTGAATCAGAAGAAAAAATGATTTTAGAAAACAAAGAACTGAAATTGTTATGTGCAGTGGAGGCCGCCAACCCTGCTGTGACAGATTACTACTGGTACAAAGATGGCGTATTAAGCCAAAGAAACATCTCTATTCATTTTGAGAAAGTTACCCGGCTAAACTCTGGAACGTATCTCTGCGTTGCATTAAATAAGCAGGGAAATGGGACCTCAGATGCCTTTAAACTGGATGTGCTGTGTAAGTAACATATTTAAGTTTGACATTTGACAGAGCCACTTATATGTGTTGCAAACGGCAGTAAAAGGGTTGCAGTGTAAAATCCACAGTCTAAACTATTCCAAGGTTCATTTTGATTGAGCTGCACTTTTTCTTTCATTATGTCAGTTTAACAATACAAAAAAAAACTCTTTCTGTTAGACAAACCTGAAGATGCCAAAATTAATCTTTCAAAACCTATCGAGTCATTAGTGGAAGGTGTCGACCTGGACATGAACTGCACCTTTACAACCGGTAACCCGAGACTGAGCACCTTCACCTGGTATAAAAATGAAGAAGTCCTCAATGAAACTGGTCAAACTCTCTCGGTCAAAAATATCACCTTTAAAAATGATCAGGAAATGTACAAGTGTGCGGTTCAGAACGACGCTGGAAACAACAAATCGGAAGGTATCACTATAATATTGGAATGTAAGTCCCTTCCCGTATTCCCTTCTCATTGTTAAATATTGTCACTGTCTTTTGATTCAGCTGAAATAATCCGCTACATTTAGTGCGATGTTTTATTGGTACTTGCTCAGCTTCACTGGGTCCAAATTGAATATTACTTAACTAATTACTTATTATAATTGTTGTCCTGGGTACAGGTGTCTGCTAGTAAACAATCAAACACGTGATTCAATAAGACATGTTAGTATGAAAAGATACCCATCAGGAAACAAAGAAAAGCTTTTTAGGGTTGTCATATATGTGTGGATTTCAAGATCCTACTGACAGTAGATTGGAATTGCTGAACAAAACACTAGTCAGTTCCACATTTAAACACATTTTCTACTTTTAAATAGTAGAAACATGGACTTTGTTATTACATTCACTTGGAAGGCAAGCTGATAGCTTTCTTTTGCTTGTGCTGTGTACAGTATTATAACTGCCTGAATTGTGTTTTCTAGGTTGTGACTGATGGATATAGATCTGTGTTATATGAAGAATTAATGCAGCTGTTGTAATAGAGGAAAGCAAGAAGGAAAACATATAAATTACTAATCATAAAGCACTTTTTAATATATAAACAAATACATAAATGTAGTATATAAATATTAAGTAAATAAATACCTATTTCACTCTCAATACCTTCTGTCATTTCTTTCACAGATCCTCCAAAAGAAACCATTGTTATTGTGAAACCTGAAAATGTGAAAGAAGGAGACATAATTAACTTAACTTGTACCAGCAAAGCAAATCCACCCGTTTCTTCTTACACCTGGTTTAAAATCGGAGGAGGTGTCCTTAGTACATCCAGCGCTGTACACTCATTTTCCCAAATCACAATTGAGGACAAAGGAAGGTACTGCTGTCAAGTAACAAACAAGTTGGGCACCGTGAACTCCACCGAGGTGGTAATTGATGTCAAATGTAAGTGTCTTTTTTGGATTAAAAAACAGAGAGAATCATAACACTTTCAAAATAACAACTTGAACAGGTTATGATTTCATTTCACTCTACTTGTCCTAAATGGTCTTGTAGGTACTTTTTTACTGTCATCCTGTTACATGTAAATGTGTAGGTATATGTAAGGAAGGGCAAGACCAATTGAGTTCAGGATGTGTGAAGACATGCTCTGTTAGAATGGCAGCCTAAACTTCCTATAATTAATATGTTTTTTATCTTCCTTTCTTTCAGATGCTCCAAAGGGTGTCACTATAAAAAGGCCTTTTGAGGGGGCAATACATGAAGGAAGAGATGTTACTTTCAAATGCAACGTACAGGGCAGTAACCCCCCAGAATTTGGCTTTGCATGGTACAAAGACTCAATGAAGACTTCCACAAAAGGAAAGGATTTACACTTTCAAAGCATAAGCTACACAGACGCTGGTTCTTACTGCTGTGAGGCGTCCAACTCAGTGGGCTCTATGAAATCTGAAGAAATCCGGATCGATGTGTTATGTAAGTGCTCATTCTCATTTGTCATTCACTGTGGACGCATCAGGGATTTCGGTTCTGCTCTCCGCAGAAACCTATTAAGGTTTCAGTCCCTCCCGTTTGAATCTGAAAATCAAACAGTGCCAGGTTTCTTTCCCCAGCGGCAGAAAGCTTCCTCATATCCTTGTATTCAATATGCAGCTCATTCAACTTCCCAATCTTGCTAAAAGGGAGCTTTACCTGATTCAGTAGAATTGTGCAGCAGTGAGCAGGATTTAATTGTTGTCTGGAAGGAGTTGTATTGTAGCAAACTGCTAATACAGAAGTTTGCACTGATATATGTGCTACATGCAATCCTGTCTACCCCAACAATTTTGTGTATTGAAACTAGGCTGTTATATTTTTCAGATGGGCCACTAAGACCAACAATCCAGACGAATCCCTCAAATGGAAAGGTTAAAGTAGGATACAGGATTAAGTTCACCTGCAAAACACAGGCCAACCCAGCTCCAAACTATTACTGGTACAAGAAAGACTCCAAGTCCACTGTAAGACTTGAACCAAAGAGCCAGGTAATGGATTTGGTCAAGGTAACTGTGAAGGATGCTGGGAAATACCACTGTTCTGCAGAAAATGAATATAATGCACAGAACTCCAGCAGCATCGAAGTAGAAGTACTTTGTAAGTAAACATGTCCTTTTGATTCCCATCCAGGTATTCTTATGGCTGGCCTGAGGGAGTGAAATATTTCTCCCTGGGCCTAAAATAGGCTGAGGGTCTTGAGCTTTATTAACGTAAATGTGAGATTGCCTTAGCAGTAGTGTAGCGTATCGTTTTGGAGAGCGTAATGCCAGGATCTATATAAAGCAACTGAAAAATGTCTTGCAAAGCAATGACTCTTTTCGTGTCTGTGCCTCTGAACAGATCCTCCTTTTAAACCCACATTGACCATTCCAAGTGACGTGATCCAGGGATCCAGAACAACCATAGTCTGCTCTGTTCAGAGCCACCCTGTGTCAGAGCTCAAGCTGACAACCATCAAGCATAGCGTGATTAAGACCACAAACTCCATCGAAGTGACCTTCATTGCAGAAGTGAATGACACAGGACCTGTTACTTGCACTGCAAAGAACACTGAAGGCACATCTGAGAGAACAGAGAAGCTACTTGTGAAATGTAAGAGCAAACACACACTCACACACACTCACACATACACACACAAAAGTATATTAATTCAGTAGAGATTATGGTGTTTCAAAATCCTCCTGACAAACATGATGAAGGTGCTACTAGTAACAGTTTTCTAATTTATTCACTGATACAAGTGTGCTTTTGTGCCCGCGCACAGGTTTTGAAGCACAGTTCAATATATTTTGCCTCACATCTGCTCTCCGGCAGCCCCTGGTACTGAGGCAGAAACGGGAAGGAAGATACATTCTGCCCTTGTTCGTCCAATTCCATAACTCTCGAGATTAAATCAGATTGGTTCATCTTTAGACTCCACTTGGTTGGCTTACAATAATCTCTTGCTTACCTGTCTCCCTGGTAGATTCTTCCCGGCCTGAATTGATATGGTTTAGATCTCCCTGGTTTGCGTGGGATGATGCTAAAATAACTCGGATTAGACACTATATTATAAAGAGCTTCTATGAAATGCTCCCATGCATGTCTGACAATAACCACACAAGTCTTATGCACAGATAAGAGGGAAAGGTGACTGCTTGATCTATGGGTTTCAATGTAAATAATCTCTCAACTCTTTGGATGTGACAACGAATTATAATAAATTGTTGGTTGGCTGAAAAAAGAATATAAAACCACATCATTGTTTTTTTGCAAAGTACAGGTGTAAGGATACAGTTTTAAAGAATAAAAGTTTTACATTGTTACATTGCAATGAAGCCGTGTGCCACTAATAGGACTCCTGGCATTGTTAACTCGTGATGAAACATCTTCTTTGGTTATTCATGCTTATTGATTTGTTGCTGTGTCTTATGGATCTGTTTTGGCTCCCTTCACATACAGATCCACCAACAATCCCATCAGTGGTGGCCTCCACCTCTGACATCAGAGAAAATAAATACTTGGATCTCCGATGCAACTCCCAAGGTTATCCACCAATCACCCATTACTCATGGTTCAAAGTCACAGAGGGCAAAGACAAGACAATGGGAAATGGGAACCCGTTGAAATTCAACCACGTTTCTTACACTGACAGTGGCAGCTACTACTGCAGTGTAAAGAATGACATTGGAGAAAGCAACTCCACAGTCACCACTTTCAACGTGAAGTGTAAGTGTTTTCATGGTGTTTGTCAATATTGTTAATCTCAGTCTTCTATAACACTTAATGAATTCACTAATTATGAAAATAAATACATCAACTCTTACATAAAATACTGATTTAAAAGTCCATATGTATTAAACAGTTCCTATGAGTGCCGTGTTCTTGCTGTAGACTCCGACCTACTTGTACAATAGGGACTAATGTAGTAAAACCAATGTGAATTGTCTTTTGTGGTCTTGTTGCAGATGCTCCCAAATCCATCAAAATCGTGCACAATCACAGTAATCCATATACGGATGGCAACGTATGGATGATGTGCAGCTGTGAGAGCTATCCCCCTGTGATAGAGTACTCGTGGTACACCATATCCCAACAATTTGAGGAGACATACATTTCAAGCAATCAGAATCTGACTGTGCACTCAGCGGATCCATTCATGTACTATTGTTCAGCCCGCAATGAGATCTCAAGGGAGGAGTCCATTCGGATACGATTACCCATGAAACGTGAGTTCAAGGGTGATTCACATAGTCTTTAGGAGACTTTCACAAAAGACCATAACAAAAACCAGTGTGTTTTCTTCTGCTAAAAAGTCAGTAATGAGTCTATTTACGATATATTCTAGATGGCTTTGTTCTAGGTGTATGAGTTGCATTTTAAAGGTAAATCAGTGGATTTCAGGCCTCATCCCGGAGTACTGCAATGCCTTCTACTGTTGTATAATACTGTATAATAAATAATAGAGATAATACTATATATATACAGTTAGGTCCATAGACATTTGGACAGTGACACAATTGTCATCATTTTGGCTCTGTACGCCACCACAATGGATTTGAAAGGAAACATAAGAACATAAGAACATAGGAAAGTTTACAAACAAGAGGAGGCCATTTGACCGATCGTGCTCGTTTGGTGTCCATTAATAACTGAGTGATCCAAGGATCCTATCCAGTCTATTTTTAAATGTTCCCAAATTCTCAGCTTCTACCACATCGCTGGGGAGTTTGTTCCAGATTGTGACAACTCTCTGTGTGAAGAAGTGTCTCCTGAAACAATCAAGATGGGCTTTAAATACAGACTTTCATCTTTAATTTGAGTGTAGTATGGTAAACTCCTTGTAAGGGTTTTAAAGTCCTTTCTGCTGAATTGATATCAATGTTGCTGTAGTCAAGAACAGACAAACATTTGACTGGACAATTATTTTCTTAAGGTTAAGGTTTGAATAAAATAATTCATCTTCACTGAAATGTATTTATATATATATATAATATAGTGATGTACAGTTAGGTCCATAAAAACACATTTGTCATCATTTTGGCTCTGTATGCCACCACAATGGATCTGAAAGGAAACAATCAAGATGTGCTTTAAGTGTAGTGGGTGAATGATGTAGGAATTACACCCATTTTTATATGTTTGTCCCCCCAGTTTTAGGGGCTCAAAAGTATTTGGACAAACTAACATAATCTTGAATTAAATTATGAGTTTCAGTACTTGGTTGCAAATCCTTTGCAGTCAATGATTGCCTGAAGTCTGGAACCCATAGACATCACCAGATGCTGGGTTTCTTCCCTGGTGATGCTCTGCCAGGCCTGTACTGCAGCTGTCTTTAGTTCCTGCTTGTTCTTGGGGCATTTTGCTTTCATTGTTTCCTTTCAAATCCATTGTTGTGGCGTACAGAGCCAAAATGATGACAATCGTGTCACTGTCCAAATGTTTTTGGACCTAACTGTATATGTATATGTAGAACCGTCTCGGAAATAAGTGGAGAAGTCACGGAGACAAAGCAAACAGAACTTTAATCGGGCCGGCTCGGAAGCTCCACTGTCAGAAATAATTCCTTCAGTGAGGCTTAATGTTTACAGACATGAGTACAACTTTTATAGGGAAAATGACATAACATCTTATGGCCGTTCATCCAATCAGAAGATACAGGTCCGGGTCTGTTTTACGATCTGTCCTCCCGCGAAGAGGTGATGGATACAAAAAGCAGATGTCCGTCTTTGATGTGCACTAGGAAGATGCGATCCCACGGTGGTCATTTACCTAGTGTCAATCGCTCATTAACAGAAACATTCCTGCCTAATCTGGAGAAACGATTAAGCCATAAACAAATTCACAGCAGACATCTGTAGGCTATTTCGGCACTGTGTAATCTTTCATTACTGACGGGAGTTTCTAACAAATCGACCTTGTTGACCCTTTACTTGTCCTGCTAAATCGAATCTGGTACCAATGCTAGTACCAATACAAAACATTAAATAATTATCACAAAACACTTTCTTCAACTTCCTATACAGAGTCTTCAATATATATATATATATATATATATATATATATATATATATATATATATATATACACACACTCACCTAAAGGATTATTAGGAACACTTGTTCAATTTCTCATTAATGCAATTATCTAACCAACCAATCACATGGCAGTTGCTTCAATGCATTTAGGGGTGTGGTCCTGGTCAAGACAATCTCCTGAACTCCAAACTGAATGTCTGAATGGGAAAGAAAGGTGATTTAAGCAATTTTGAGCGTGGCATGGTTGTTGGTGCCAGACCATGTCCATCCCTTTATGACCACCATGTACCCATCCTCTGATGGCTACTTCCAGCAGGATAATGCACCATGTCACAAAGGTCGAATCATTTGAATCAAATTGGTTTCTTGAACATGACAATGAGTTCACTGTACTAAACTGGCCCCCACAGTCACCAGATCTCAACCCAATAGAGCATCTTTGGGATGTGGTGGAACGGGAGCTTCGTTCCCTGGATGTGCATCCCACAAATCTCCATCAACTGCAAGATGCTATCCTATCAATATGGGCCAACATTTCTAAAGAATGCTTTCAGCACCTTGTTGAATCAATGCCACGTAGAATTAAGGCAGTTCTGAAGGCGAAAGGGGGTCAAACACAGTATTAGTATGGTGTTCCTAATAATCCTTTAGGTGAGTGTATATGTATATATATATATATATCCCCTCTCACCTTACACAGCCCCCAAATATAAACAGGCCTCCATCCTCCATCCTCTCTCTCTCTCTCTCATCAACAAAATCAAAACAAACCGCATGTGGTTCTTTTCAGCCAAATCTCAAATACACAGTTCAAAAACATCACAAATAATTTCCTTATGAATTAATACCAGGTTTCCCAAGGTCATGGAAAATCCTGGAAAATTCATGGGAAGAAAAATGGTCATGAAAAGTCATGGAAAAGTCATGGAAAATCACATATACACAGTCAAACCCATTTACAACATACAGTACATGGGATAAAATGAACACTCTGATACAAAGTAACAGTTTCATGGCACATAATAAAATTGTATTAAATCCTGTTTAAAGTGTAAATTGGACCAGTGTTGAGAACCCCTGCCTACATTAAATGCTCAAACTTTGTGAAGTGTCCATTGCATTTAAATTAAGTAGCCAAATGTATGATATGCATATTTATTTAAAATCAAGTAAATAATAACTACATATTGTTCTATTCAACAAATTGAATTTCAAAACCACAAACAAGTTCTACAAAAGTTATCAATATACACTGTTTATCCCAAAGCTCACTTTTGCTGAGTTTCTTGTGCCGTTTGCTTTCTACGTGCTGCTTTATTCTGTCAGCGTGGGCACTGTCCTCAATGCCACAATGCTGACCAACCTCCATATGTGAGCCAATCATAGTGCGCGATATTAAACAGCAAGCATCTGTGTGAACAGCTTCGATGAGAGTGTTGACAAGATAATATTGTAATATCAAACAAGCTTGTGAAGTAGTATTTCATAAAAAATAATTACCGATGAGAAACTGAAAATAATATTGAGTGTGTTTTAAAATGGGTATAAATCAGTAAAATCCTAACTCCTCAAACACAAAAATCTGGTAATTTATTGTTGAAAATCATAATTTATATATTTTTTAAAGAAATTAAAAATAATCAAAAGCCTTAAAGTTTAAAACAAAGCAGTCATCTAAAAGCAGCATATGGGAAAGGATTACTGTAGGCCCCTACTGAACAGACCATTTGTATATCATAATGTTTGAATGTATGTTTTTATTAATTAATTTAGCTGATTTATAGTAGTTTATATTCAATGCAATTCAGAATTACTGCTAAAACTATTAAAAACAGATTGTTAATTTGGTTTTGTATAGTTTCTACTGTAATTAACATTTATAAGACATACAGTGAGGGAAAAAAGTATTTGATCCCCTGCTGATTTTGTACATTTGCCCACTGACAAAGAAATGATCAGTCTATAATTTTAATGGTAGGTGTATTTTAGCAGTGAGAGACAGAATAACAACAAAAAAATCCAGAAAAACGCATTTCAAAAAAGTTATAAATTGATTTGCATGTTAATGGGGAAATAAGTATTTGACCCCTTCGACTTAGTACTTGGTGGCAAAACCCTTGTTGGCAATCACAGAGGTCAGACGTTTCTTGTAGTTGGCCACCAGGTTTGCACACATCTCAGGAGGGATTTTGTCCCACTCCTCTTTGCAGATCCTCTCCAAGTCATTAAGGTTTCGAGGCTGACGTTTGGCAACTCGAACCTTCAGCTCCCTCCACAGATTTTCTATGGGATTAAGGTCTGGAGGCTGGCTAGGACACTCCAGGACCTTAATGTGCTTCTTCTTGAGTCACTCCTTTGTTGCCTTGGCTGTGTGTTTTGGGTCATTGTCATGCTGGAATACCCATCCATGACCCATTTTCAATGTCCTGGCTGAGGGAAGGAGGTTCTCACCCAAGATTTGACGGTACATGGCCCTGTCCATCGTCCCTTTGATGCGGTGCAGTTGTCCGTCCCCTTAGCAGAAAAACACCCCCAAAACATAATGTTTCCACCTCCATGTTTGACAGTGAGGATGGTGTTCTTGGGGTCATTCCTCCTCCTCCAAACACGGCGAGTTGAGTTGATGCCAAAGAGCTCCATTTTGGTCTCATATGACCACAGCACTTTCACCCAGTTCTCCTCTGAATCATTCAGATGTTGGCAAACTTCAGACGGGTCTGTACATGTGCTTTCTTGAGCAGGGGGGCCTTGCGGGCGCTGCAGGATTTCAGTCCTTCACGGCATAGTGTGTTACCAATTGTTTTCTTGGTGACTATGGTCCCAGCTGCCTTGAGATCATTAACAAGATCCTCCCGTGTAGTTCTGGGCTGATTCCTCACCATTCTCATGATCATTGAAACTCCACGAGGTGAGATCTTGCATGGAGCCCCAGACCAAGGGAGACTGACAGTTATTTTGTGTTCCTTCCATTTGCGAATAATCGCACCAACTGTTGTCACCTTCTCACCAAGCTGCTTGGCGATGGTCTTGTAGCCCATTCCAGCCTTGTGTAGGTCTACAATCTTGTCCCTGACATCCTTGGACAGCTCTTTGGTCTTGGCCATGGTGGAGAGTTTGTAATCTGATTGATTGATTGCTTCTGGCTCCCCGGTGTCTTTTATACAGGTAATGAGCTGAGATTAGGAGTGCTCCTAATCTCAGTTCGTTACCTGTATAAAAGACACCTGGGAGCCAGAAATCTTGCTGATTGATAGGGGATCAAATACTTATTTCCCTCATTAACATAAAAATCAATGTATAACTTTTTTGAAATGCGTTTTTCTGGATTTTTTTGTTGTTATTCTGTCTCTCACTGTTAAAATACACCTACCATTAAAATTATAGACTGATCATTTCTTTGTCAGTGGGCAAACGTACAAAATCAGCAGGGGATCAAAAACTATTTTCCCTCACTGTATACATTGATCCGACAGTACAAGGTTTAATTTTGCATTTACATCTTTGTGTACTCTTTATTAGTTGATGGTAGCATCTTTTATTAAAGTAGGTGAATTGGATGGCTGTAAGGGGAGGAGGAGGCCATCATGACAAAAGCTGATTATGTGGTTCTTTCCTATTGTATTTATCAATATCCTCATTATTTTATGTGTGCATTTCCAACTTTCCAGCATTTTTGTTGTAAACAAATACCTAATTTAGTCATGGAAAATCAGAAAATGATCATGGAAAAAAAATCTGATTTCCGTGGGAACCCTGTAACACTTAGTAATAGATGCCCCAATTTTGGGCGGATCCACCCAATTCGACATCAGAATGAAGAGAAAATAAATGTTGATCACTTTGTTAACGTTTAAAATGTAAACTAGTAACATCCCTATTAGCAGCACAATATTGATGATGTGTTATCTGTCTCCCTCCCTGCCCCAGCCCCCACATTGCCAACGCTTCGACCACAGCACTGACTTTGCCGAAATTCACATAAGCCAATTGAAGCCCCGGATGATCTCTCGGGGGTAATACCGGTACTGGGCCAGCCCAATGTAATATTGATTGAGTGGGCTGGCCCACCAATTAACAAAAAAGAAGCATTTGACTGCCAGGAAATGTTTTTTTTGTTTGAAAAGAAAAAAATTAAATTGCCCCCCCCGGCCCACATATCGACCAGCCCTCTAGGATTTCACTCAGTGCTCCAGATGGCCAGTCTGCTACTGCTATTAGTCACTTATGGACAATACACAAATATATGAATCAACCCTCCTCCACTTTTCAGATCATAAAGTATGTCTCTTGTGCTCTAATTTCAGGTGGTCTTTCTCAGATGAACATCATTTTGCTTGTGATTTTGTCTCTGATCCTTATCATTCTTTTGACCTTCTGCCTCATCCACAGGTTAGTCATTGTTTTGCTTGTGTGTAACTATATAAGACAAGAACAGCAGTCCCTGCTTTGTGTATTCAAAATGAATGCAGAATTAATCACTGGTACAAGATACAAGGGGATCAAATATCTCCTCTCTAAAGTTTAGAGTCCAGAGATGAATGATCTGGATCTTTGCCTTGTAATTCTAAGTTTGTGACCAGGATTCACCAATTGGATTCACTGATGGCAAACTGTTCCCTAGTTTGTGTGGGTTACAAGCTCTCCACAGTTCTCCACAGACTCCTGGCAACTTTCAGGTTTCTCAAAGTGAGTTCAGTCCTCCAAATGATGCATTTGCTCTGCTGTTCACTGTGTTGTCTCCCTGTAAAGTCTCAGGCTATGCCTTGGATCTGTGAACCCCCATCCTGTCATGGTATTGGTTTAAAAACTGCCTCGTCCTTATTAGCTGTTCCTATTCATCCCAATGTTGGTTCCATGGGATCAAGGTCCCATGAAGATCAAGGAACATGACATATTTTAACACTATTCCAGCAATGGGATGGAAATGATCTGAAGTAAAGCTTTTCTCCTCATTTATGCTCTAATTTTGCTTATGGACCATTATTATTATAAATAGGTGTTACCTGAAAAACTCTTAGACCTATCTTAAAGCCCAACCCAGAATGGTTGTTACCTCCCTAAGTCACTAAACAAGTATTAGTTTATGGGAAGCAATTACTTTATTCATCTATTTACCAGTGCAGCTTCTCCCAGTTCCTCTCCACAAGGGGGAGCATTGAGCACAAGTTAAACATCTCTGCAGCTAAAGGAATTAATTCAGTCCCCATCAGTATCTCTTCAGTACTCTGCTCCCCTGAACCCTATTGATTGTAAAACCAAGCATAGGATTCACACATGTGCTGTTTTGTTCCACAGAAGACGAAAGAGAAAAGCAACACAAGGAGGTGTCAGAGACAAGGACATGTGCCTGAAATTACTAGGCTATGTGGTACGGTTTTCTCTTTTATTCCCTTTGGTTTCTATTTTTATGATGTATTAGTATTTTTACTTTTTCAGTTTCTTAAATGTCTTAGTATGTTCCACAGTACTTGTACTGTTACTGAAACCAAAGGGTTTACTTTTCACTTGACCTGAACCATGAATAACCTGCTGAGGTAGTTTACTGGGAAATTGAATTTACTAAGCAGGTCCCACCCTACATTGGGAGTTAGCTGACTACTCTTTAAAATGGCTGCTGAATTTAAATAGATTCATATTCATCAAGATAATATATTGGTTATAAAATCATTGACATTTACAGCCTTTTAGCTAGGAGACTTAAGAAAGTTTACAAACAAGAGGATCCATTTGACCCATCGTGCTTGTTTGGTGTCCATTAAAACTTAAAGTTGGTTTTAGTAAACTGAGGAAAATGGTCAATGAATCCCATGTGTTTTTGTTTGTTGGTGCCAAGGGTGCCCGAAACAATACCCGAGAGAATCTCGTGCTTGAGGGGATGAGTGAATCTCAGAGGAGCCGTGAAGACCTGACCGAAGGAATCCACAACCCTCAGTTCGCCCTCCACAGCCATGTCCCTAACTTACCTCGACCAGGGTGAGTGCCAGACGGCAACATGTCCACCGAAATGATCACCAATGCACACACATTTCCGCTGCAGCGTGGTGTCAACACATGGTTATTTTCCAATGTGATGACATTGAGTAAGGGGTGAGATCGGGAGCTCCATCTCTTGCCCTTGGAAGAGAATGGGCATCCAGACATCCATTTATATGACTGAACTGCCATTACATCAGTGTTTTGGTAAACAAAATCAAAATTGAAAACACTAAATTAAATTGTATTTTAAGAAATGAATGAAAAAAAGTATGATAATATATTTGCAATAAAGTACTGTCTGTTTCATTGTCATTTTAAGAATATGAACTTGATTTTCAGCATTTCACTGTGCATGTTTGAATATTTAATTGTTTCACTTCATTTATTTGAATGTGTTTGGGTGATGTAACACAATTCTGTGACTTATTTCTTGAGTTTCACCCTCCAACGTAATGGGCTAGATGTCTTCAGGTACCCGTAATGGTAGCCGTAAAGGTACGCATGATGTCTGAAAGGTTCACTCATTCCTAATTCCCTGTAAATAAGATGTTTTATTACATAACTAATGAAAAGAAGATTCTAGTACCCAACTATTTTAAACCAGCTTATCCAACTGCCTCCAGGGCGTGACCAGAAATACGAAATAGTAAAAAAAAAAAAATAGTTAATATACTGTGAAAAATGAAGTTTGGAAGAACAGATAACTAAATTCATCCGGGGTATAAAACAGGTTTATGTTCACACTATTACTGACATTGCAAATCACATACAAACATATAACATATTTTGCTTCTGCTTGTTTCATGACCTTTGCTAACCGGAAGACGTTGCTCTGAAGTGACTACCATCTACAGCACAGTGAAAACAGCTGTCGCACAGAAGGTAAGTGAGACAGAAAAGTGTTGCATGAAACATTTACTGAACGATTTGAAATACTATGAAGACTAGCCTTCTCATACCAGCTTTTGGATATTTAGAAATAATCAGAAATAGTAATCAATCAATCAAATTGTATTAGTATTTTGCATGTGATAACATGTAAAAGTAAACCATTAGGAAAAGAGATTAACAAAAACTCCTACAAAATGAGAGTGTTCTGACAAAATGTATCTCTGGGGGTCCATGACTTAAGGCCTAAGGACATAAACACTCATCAGAATGTGCTGCCCCATATTTGACTTCCCCAGTCAATCATGATCAAGACAACCATGATATAGCACCATGGTCTTACTCCTTTATAGTAATTATAGTTTCCATTAACAACGTTTTAAGATCATCAGAAAATCACACAAAATACTGAATAAACTTAAAAAAACACACCATTAGGCTACATTAATTAAAAGTAATAAAGAATAATGTGACCCTCAGAACTCGCAGGAAGTGCCTATTGTTTAAATCCTGTTGTAATTCCTGTCTTTATTAAATGAATTGCAGCCATTAGGTTAGAAGTAGCGCTCTTGTTGTTACAAGTAACTGTACTGCAGGGCCTGGATGAGGGAGGGAAGAGGGAGTGTCTGAACGGAGATGCTGGTCAGACTGGGTGTGAGGAGACCCTGAACTACGCTTATCTCGATTTCCATGGAAAACATCAACCTAACGGGTTTGTACTGTGAGATTTAATGTAATAAATACAAATAATTGAAACAAACAGTATGCTAGTTAATAACGAACATTTCAGCATTGGTTTCCCTGACTTTATAAGGATACGCATCAGTGCCATATGATGACAAATACAGTATTCAGATGGTATCCTGAGATTAGTGAGGCAGGTGGTAAATTGAATATAACTCGACTGTCACTGGGGGACTCCGAGACAAGAAGGGAGTTAAACAGAAATCAGTTAACATGTAAATGAAATATTAGCCTATACATAATTTTGGTGCCAAATTACCTAGTGCAGAAAACAGGAAAGAGATTAACTTAATGTATTAATAAACTTAATGTGATGTAATAATGGAAAACACAGTATAGATAACAAAAAATGTGATACTGAGTTAGTAGTGGTGAAATGCCTGATTGAAATGTTACAGATATAAATGTTTAATGATACAAACAGACCAAAGTATTATTGATCGACATACATGCACAACATAGGGACAGTCTTTTTCAACACTAAATTAAATTAGCATTAAGCTAAATATGTAAATATCTTTAAAAGTACTGCACAATATTCTGGATAGCAACCACACTGCACATAAGAAGGCAAAGTATGTGACATACACGTGATTTCTAATATTCCAGTAATTTTAATATTGTTGGTTATTTTTGTATATTTGTGTGTTTTTTTTAGGAAAGAAGACAACTTCAATTTGAGGGAAGGCGATGGTGCTATATATGCTAAAGTAAACCGGACTAGTCAGAAAAAACAGGTATTAGTTTGATTGTTCTTCTTTGCTGGATTTGTTTTAATTATAGTGTACTATAGTTATTCTGCCATGTAGTCTGCTTAATTAAACTGCATATTGATTAATAATCTCACAATTACTATAATCATCTCAATTAGTCTTCTGCATTAAGTCGAATAGACCCGTTGATTAAGCGGCAGCAGCTACAGACATTCATTTAAAGGGACATGCATCCCTTTATTACTCATATGTCTTATTCAATATTATTTGTAAGAATATGTAAATTACAGTGGCCCTGTGATGCAAAACACAACAACAAATCAGAAGATACAAGTACAAAAAGAAAACCAAAATAACAAAAAGGAAAAATTACAAATATGAAAACAAAGATAACAGAATAACAAAAAGGAAAACAAAATGACAAACAGGAAAACACAAATCAGAAAACTTTAAACTGGAAAAGAGGAACAACATGTCAATCATTGTGGTGTATTACAACTGAAAAAAACAAGTTGCAAAATCCATGCCTTGGATTTTCAGGTATGGTGCAAGTTGTTTAAACTACGGTTCAGTAATCATTTAAAAGGAGAAGAGAAATTAGATTGATCCAGTGGATTAAAGTAAGAATTTGCCACTTACTCACTTCCTTTGATGTAGCTTCAAGTATCTAATCCACTAGGCCACCAAAACCACATGAATTGTAGCACTGTAATTGAACATTTTGTTTTAAAATGTACGTGTTTTTTTGTTTTTTTACATAATATCTGATATGACAGATATGGAAATGCAAAAGTCACTTACCTAGCAATAAAAGCAACAACAAAAAAACTACAAAAAGTGGAATTTATAAATTAACATAGGAGTAAACAACTACGATGTCATCACACTCACTTCCGCTCAAAGAGTACAAATACCCCGTCGTCAACACACACCCCCTCACCACCATTTCCCCTGTCACCGACTGCCTCTGCAGCAGTTCCTTGGCTCAGTCCTTGTAAGGGGGGTTTGACCGGCTCCTGACCGTCATTCCAGTAGCCAAAAGAATAAGCCAAAATCAAATAAATCACCCAATGCAAATCGGTGTTGTGAAACTACTGAAATAGATGTTGTGATGAGAACTTAACTATTAGCAATCCCCACCATTACACACTTCCAATAATTCATTATTGAACTGGGCACAGTGGACCTAGTGTCATCGGCACAACTGTGGGACAACTTATTCTAATCCAATTCAGTACAAAACCCAGCTGAAGCTCTGAAGAACTTGATTTAATTTCCTGTGTTGTTATTGTTATTGTTATTGTTGTTGTTGTTGTTATTATTATTATTATTATTATTATTATTATTATTATTATTATTTAGTTATTTATTGGCAGACACCCTTATCCAGAGTGACGTACAGTTCACATAAGCTTTACAAAAGTTACAGGATACAGTTTGCTATTGGTTAACTTCCCAATTGAATTTTGCAAGATGTGTCAGTAAGTGACAGTGGGGCTTTTACAAAACTCTGGGGAATCTTAATCTTGCATCAAGATTAGAATGGAAAATGGCAACATTTAAAATGTATTTTATTTCATTTTACTAAAAGGATTTTTACTAAATTAAACCAAAAACATGTTAAGTGGCTTTCCACAAACCAGACAAGAAACAACTTCCTCAAACAGTAATGTTCTTGTTTTCCTAGAACATTTTGTTTATCTCAAGTGTCCTACAAGCATTACAACAAGGCAATGCAATGTTCCTGTAATAGCAGTGTGGTAAGATACACAGATACCACAATGCAGCAATACAGTCAACTGAGAGTGAAATACATCTGCAGTGAAATGGGATAGGAACAGCAGTGCACTGAGATGAGGTCTGTCAGAATAAGACATTTTGAGGAGGTGATGGACGAGTGGAGAGCTAATCCCACCACCTTGGGGCAAGGCAGGAGAAAGAACAGGCACAAGAGATCAGATATCTGATGTGGTAAAATGTGGTGTTTGTGGTGGAGTGAGATCATAAGCAGGTCCCAGTAGATATTTATGAATCTAAAGATCTTGTGTAGCTGCTTTTCAAAGTCTCCTACGATACATTCCTCAACATTGTAATGCATTTTGATGGCCACCCATTCTTGTTCAACAAAACAGTGATGCAGGTGACTTTATTTAGGGTGACCGATTCTGAATGCTTCCCAAATAAGGGACTTTGACAGTAAGGTTGTCTTCTCTCTCTCTTGTGTGCGCAACAGGGGAAAGGGGATTATGAAAACATGCAAGGTGGTAAGGTTGCCAAGAGGAAAGAGTCAGAGGAGGAAGATGAGATTGAAGGGATCCACTACTCCTCCATTGTCCTGCCCAAGACTCTTCCCAGCAGCAGTCTGGAGTGGGAATCAGAGCCTGACTCTGATGAGGAGGACTACACCACACAATACTCCAAAGTCAAGACCTAAGCTTGGCCCAAGGTTTGGACATGCCAGGGTCGCTCTGCTCTTTTTTATATATATTTTTATTTTACAGCCATAGAGGATCTCTGGTTTTCATTTCACCCTCTGTAATTATCTATCTGTTCCTCTCGCTGAACATGTGGAACTCAATTCCCAAGTCTAAAAGGGGGATATTGGGAGTAAAGTGCTTTGACATACCATGCTGGAGTGTCCCCAGGGTGAGCGATGGGCGTAGGCCATCTTGGGCAGGATTGTGCTGTCGAGTATAATCAACCCTGACGATCACTCTGTGAATTTACAATGAAACCCTGATCATTCAGGGTAACTAAAAAAGGACTGGGGAATGTAGAATAAATCTTTGAGGCCGCTAATCTAAGTAAATTAGAGTTTTATCAACTTGTACATTGAACATAACATAAGTATGCTGTTAAAATCTTTATGGAAATGGCTATGATGGCTAAGATTTTAAAACAGAGTTAAATAATTTGATATTGTTATATAGTAATGAAGTAGTGTGCCAAAAATAAGCCTTCTCAGAGTCTGTACCTTTGTTGTCCCATTCCTTGTGACATTGTAGTACCAACAATGGTCCCAGAGGCCCCTGTGTCTGCTGGTCCATTCCAGCCCCATTATCCTCTACAAATCTGTTTAAGAGCTAAAAAACAATTGTCCAGCTTAGTTGTTTTTGGCTTTAGCTTACCAACACATTATGTAAAACATGATTTCATAAAATTGCTCGGAACTGAATCTTGCTTGTTTCTAATAGCAGCAAAATGTGAACTAGTTATGCAATCATGTCAAAGCATTCATTGTGTCAGCTTTTTCATAAGATCCCCGGCCTAAATCTGATTACATTAAGAGATTTGTTAAAGGCAGGCTATACAAAGTGCAAGTCTATGTAACAGAGAGAAAATGTCTTTAGGAACCTGTCATAGTCTTTCTACTGAATTAGTCAGCTCAGATGATGTCATAGTTAAGTGCCATTCACAGATGCAACCTGGAGGTTTGCTTATGATTGACATTTGAGATTTCAGGAACACATCATGTTTAATTCATTTTTTTCATTGCTTTCTATTTCTTTTTTAATACAGAACCCAAATCAATGCCAAATTGCTATTACTGTTACATAATGTTTTTGTATGTTTTCTGAAAGTTAATTAAATCATGCACCTACAATGTTTTAGGTAGAGGGTTTCATTTTTCTCATCTTGTGTTTGGTAAACTATTCCAATTGTTATCCTCCAGGCATCACTGTAGCCAATCAGGACAAACTTATATTAAAAAAAAAAACACTTAGGAATTCAACATCAAAACTTTGATTAATTAGAAAATTCGAAACGAATTATGAAATATGCAGCTGAAAACACACAGGAATATAAAAACAGATCTTTTTGAAAATAGTACTGTTACAGATAAAACATTTTTTGTCTTTGTTTTTGTACATTTCTATTAGGACAGCCAACATCTAACTGAAAACATCCTTCAAAGGGCTGAAAAGTAACCACCTATCATACTCAACTCATTGTGTTAATTTTACTGACTGCTTGCACAGCTTGTGCTGGTCGGTACATCATGACCTTCGTGGTCATGTCAAATATATTTATAGCGATTATGGGTACAGTTTCAAAATAGTTTTGAATACAGTTTTAATATTTGAAAATAAATAAATACAATATACACAAAAAACATAAGGGTCCTAAGAAGGCATTGCTAAGTTAATACAGTGTTAACCCAAACATTCAAGAACTGTAATCTAGTAGGACCACCTTAAAATATGTAATGACACTATCTCTACTGTCACGACTTTTTCCCAGCATGCAACAATAATTGTCATACTTATATAAATGCATATCTCCATTTGCATCTCCATTTGCATCTCCATTGATTGTATTATAAAATCGAAGGCACTCATTTCAATGACACGCATTTGAATGTAGGATCCCTAGGAGCAGCAGTAGCTAAAGAGTCAGTGAGGTGGGACTGCAGGGAATATATTAGTGGATAACTGTCATCATCAGCCCATTATGATCTTCTTCTGGCCTCCCTGACATGTTTCCTACAGCTTCCTATTCCCAGTTACATCTGGAAAGTTTATTATTTAATCTCCCATCTTCTATCTGGTTGTCTTGGTCTTTTTTCATCTCTTGGGATCTATTCAATAGCTTTGATCTGTTTCAGCCCATTGCCATTTTAACATACACCCACGCTCTCTTTTTCTCTCATACAGTTAGGTCCATAAATATTTGGACAGTGACACAATTGTCATAATTTTGGCTCTGGATTCCAGACTTCAGGCAGTCATTGACTGCAAAGGATTTGCAACCAAGTATTGAAACTCACAATTTAATTCATGATTATGTTAGTTTGTCCAAATACTTCTGAGCCCCTAAAATTGGGGAACATATCAAAATGGGTTTAAATCCTACACCATTCACCCAAACTACGCTCAATTTAAAAATGAAAGACTACAGTTAAATCTTGATTGTTTCCTTTCAAATCCATTGTGGTGGCATACAGAGACAAAATTATGACAATTGTGTCACTGTCCAAATATTTATGGACCTAACTGTATATATACAAAAAGTCTACACCCCCTTAAACTTTTTTCATATTTTGTTCTGTCACAGTTTAAAATTATGTACACTTTCTAAGGTGATATTTAGAGATTTTAATGGAAAATTAACCTTGTTGAGCAGTGTTTTTATTTAAAGCAAAAGGAGACATTTGAATGTATTCTGTCTGTCAGCTTTTATTTTAAGCTTTTCTTAATTTTGGACCGGACACTGTTGTGTGTAGCCTTTACCTTAAAGGAATAAAAATGCAAAAAACTGGTTTGTTGGTGATGCTTTCCAATCCTGCTCTCAGGGAACCCCAAACAGACTTCGGGCCAAATGCATTTGAAATTCTTTTCAAACTATTTTAAGATGATTTTCATCAAAGTGAGATCTGTTCACTCAGTTCAGATTCACCTCTTCATGGTCTTCTCAATCACTTCAGAACTGTCTCCTTCATGGGGAGTTAAGATCAAGAAAAAAGGAGTAGGATCTGACTGAATTGGCAGAGTGGTGATTAGAAAGACTCATCTGGATGAACAGAGGGGCGGATGGACGGACGGACACAACCTTAAAAGTACTGGAAGAACATTGCAAATGCATCTGGCCCCACATTGGCCCCAGTTCAACAAGCTTATAGACCAGCTTTCAATTATTATATAGACTTCTACAACTTATTCTGTTTAGCAGATGGTTAGATAAATTCATTCATTTAGAGGTCATTTTGAACAAACACCTGAATAACTTTCAGTGCTTGAGTTCCCTTATTTAACATGTGACTGTACATGCTTAATCGATTAATGACTAACATGTTCCAGAAACTAAAGATGTTTTTAGAGTGACCTTAAAATCAGTTGGACGGAGGCTCTCCAGTACCAGAGGTGGGTGTTTGCTCATAACCAGAATATTAATGTAAAATATGTGAACAGAAAATCCGGACCAAAATACAGTTTTTCAACCTGAATTTCCTCCCCTAGAAAAAACTAATTCAAAATAAGGTGTATAAAATATCCTTCATAGAGCAATTAAATGTAAAGAATCTTTACATTCACTTCAATAGGCAGCCCTCTTTCAGCCACAGTCCTATAAAATATTAAACTTTTCCTCAGTGTCTTAGTTTTCATTCTCTCAGTTCATGCAAATTAAATTAACCTTTATCTGCACTAACAAAGTGTGGGACTGCTTTAGTATTTCTCTCCATAAAAATGCTTGTAATAATAAAATGTCTTGACTGACTTCAACCTAAACAAAGGTGAAGCTTTGTTCTTCTTCAATTGGAAGTGCCTTTACAGCACCATTTAAAATAATATAATATGCATAGCTGCATCTTATGTTTACAATAATTTTATATACACAGCTCTATAACCACTACTACTACAATTTTATAATACTAATGTATAATCAATATAAGACAAAATAACAAGGAAGACTTGTAATGTACACTCACCTAAAGGATTATTAGGAACACCATACTAATACTGTGTTTGACCCCCCTCGACCTTTGTGACATGGTGCATTATCCTGCTGGAAGTAGCCATCAGAGGATGGGTACATGGTGGTCATAAAGGGATGGACATGGTCAGAAACAATGCTCAGGTAGGCCATGGCATTTAAACGATGCCCAATTGGCACTAAGGGGCCTAAAGTGTGCCAAGAAAACATCCCCCACACCATTACACCACCACCACCAGCCTGCACAGTGGTAACAAGGCATGATGGATCCATGTTCTCATTCTGTTTACGCCAAATTCTGACTCTACCATCTGAATGTCTCAACAGAAATCGAGACTCATCAGACCAGGCAACATTTTTCCAGTCTTCAACTGTCCAATTTTGGTGAGCTTGTGCAAATTGTAGCCTCTTTTTCCTATTTGTAGTGGAGATGAGTGGTACCTGGTGGGGTCTTCTGCTGTTGTAGCCCATCCGCTTCAAGGTTGTACGTGTTGTGGCTTCACAAATGCTTTGCTGCATACCTGGGTTGTAACGAGTGGTTATTTCAGTCAAAGTTGCTCTTCTATCAGCTTGAATCAGTCGGCCCATTCTCCTCTGACCTCTAGCATCAACAAGCCATTTTCGCCCACAGGACTGCCGCATACTGGATGTTTTTCCCTTTTCACACCCTAGAAATGGTTGTGCGTGAAAATCCCAGTAACTGAGCAGATTGTGAAATACTCAGACCGGCCCGTCTGGCACCAACAACCATGCCACGCTCAAAATTGCTTAAATCACCTTTCTTTCCCATTCAGACATTCAGTTTGGAGTTCAGGAGATTGTCTTGACCAGGACCACACCCCTAAATGCATTGAAGCAACTGCCATGTGATTGGTTGGTTAGATAATTGCATTAATGAGAAATTGAACAGGTGTTCCTAATAATCCTTTAGGTGAGTGTATATTTTATGCGAAAAGGCTAACATTTGGAAAAAAAAACATTTAGCAGTCAATTTCACCTGCCCATGAAGAGCTCCTGTGATGAAAATACAGAAGTGGCTTCACCCGGCGCAGAATGTAACAAAGCTTGGCCTCTCTGGGGGGCAGACCCCTACAGGGACAGCAGCCCTGTACATGGATTGGCTTTTCTTTAACCATCTTTTTCATAATTAAAAGCTTAATTAGATACATTGTAGATGCATTGTAGATATGTTACATTAAATAACCCATGTCACTGTCTTGATCTACAGTAATCTCTTGGGGTAACTATGGAAATGGAGTTGATTTGTATACGCAGGACTGTCCTTCACTGTTACCACCTCTCCAACCCTTCCCACTCTGCCGGTTTTCTTCCTCTCCTTCACTCCTTTAACTTCTCTCTCTCCCCATCTCCCCCAACTCACAGGGCTGGCCACCAGCTAGACCTCATCTTCTCACGAGGCTGCTCCTCTTCAACACTTTCTGTGACAGCTATGGACATCTCAGACCACCACTTCTTTCCTTCTCCCTTTCCCTCCCCTCCCTCCCCTCTCCTCCCACTCCCTCTGTCACCTTACGTCGTAATCTCTGCTCTGTCTCCCCCTCCACCCTTGCCTCCACTGCCCTCACTCTCTTGCCTTCCATTGACTGTTTTTCAAATCTATCTGTCAACTGTGCTGGACCCTCTCCCTTCTCGTCTCTTCCAAGCAACCGCTCCTGATCTTCTCCCCTTCATCTCCTCCCTCCTCAACTCCTCACTCCTCTCTGGCTGTTTCCCCTCTGCATTTAAACAAGCTGCTGTAATTCCACTGCTCAAGAAATCAACCCTTGATGCCACCTCTCCTCTACTGCCCTGTCTCCCTACTTCCCTTCCTCTCCAAGACTCTCGAGCGGGCGGTCCACCGTCAGCTCTCGGTCTTTCTGTCCTAACACTCACTCCTTGATCCTCTGCAATCCGGCTTCCGCACAGCTCACTCCACTGAGACAGCTCTTCTGGCAGTCACTGATTCCCTCAGCTGTGCTCGGGCGGCCTCCCTCTCCTCAGTCCTCATCCTCCTTGACCTCTCTGCAGCATTTGACACCATTGATCACTCCATCTTCCTCTCTTGCCTCGCTGACGTTGGAATCTCTGGGACTGCTCTCACCTGGTTCTCCTCCTACCTCAGTGACCAGTCCTACCAAGTGACATGGCGAGGCTCCTCATCCACCCCCCAACCTCTCCTCACAGGCGTTCCCCAAGGCTCCGTCCTGGGCCCGCTCCTGTTCTCTCTCTAAACTCGCTCCCTGGGCCCCCTCATCGCTTCCTATGTTTTTTCCTACCACTTCTATGCTGATGATTCCCAGATCTTCCTGTCTTTTCCCTCTTCTGACCATCTCATCCCCTCACGCATCTCCTCCTGCTTGTCTGCCATTTCCGCCTGGATGCACTTGCACCACCTCAAGCTCAACCTCTCCAAATCAGATCTCCTCTTTTTCCCCCCACTCTTCCTCACCTTCTGCTGACCTCCCCATCTCGATCCCCTTGGAATCCACCACACTCTCTCCTTCTTCTTCCACTAAAAATCTAGGAGTCACCCTCGATCCTGCGCTCTCCTGCTCCCAGCACATCACCACGCTGACGCGCACCTGCAGATTCTTCCTGAGCAACATACGCCAGATCCGTCCCTTTCTCACCGACTACTCAACTCAGCTACTCGTCCAGTCACTGGTCCTCTCCCGCCTGGACTACTGCAACTCCCTCCTGGCCGGCCTGCCTGCATCTACTACCCGCCGCTCCAGCTCATCCAGAACTCTGCGTCTCATCTGGTATTCTCTCTGCCCCGATTCGCACACGCTACTCCACTGCTCCGCTCCCTCCACTTGTTCCCGATAGCGGCATGCATCCAGTTCAAGACTTTGACCCTCACCTACTGCTGTCTTGACCACACTGCACCAAGCTACCTTCAGACACTCGTCTCTCCATACATCCCCTCCAGACCACTGCGCTCCTCCAGTGCCAGAAGACTAACTCTGCCTCCTCTCCACTCTCCTTCCTCCAGAGCCGCTCCTTCTCATCCCTGAACCCTAAGTGGTGGAACGACCTTCCTACCAAAGTCAAGAGTCCTTGACCTCATTCCGGCGCTTACTCAAGACACATCTCTTCCAACAGCACTTGTAACATTAGTCCTCTATCCCTGCTAGATAGCACTTCAGCTTTATTATGCTTCTCACATTCTTGATTGTTTTCCTTTGCTCCCTTTACCATAGCCCTCGTCTGTAACCCTACATCTTGACAGCACTTAGCTTTCACCATCCAGGATGTAGGAAGTCTCTTACTGTACTTGTGTAAATTATAAATTGGAATTTGTAAAATGTATTATCTTGAATTGCGATGTTTTATCTAGTTTAATTTGTATTGATTGATGCCTTGTACTTCTGTATTTTTGCACTTTGTTTTCACTTATGTTGTAAGTCGCCCTGGATAAGGGCCAAGAAATAAAAATAATAAAAAAATAATAATACTGGTGACACAAAGACTCCTCAGTAGAGGAGGTACAGCAGGATACTCACGACAAGCTTGGAGTCAAAAATAATTTAAATCAAGCACTGCAAATGTCATGAGCTGATCCGTAATCAGTAAAGAGAGGCTGTCAGTATTTACAAATGCATGATTTTAAGTAAATACAGAAACACAGCTGGAGTCAAGCAAGGCTCAGTCACCACAGATGGCAGATGTATGTGTAATCTCTACAACAGCACTATATTCTGGCATTTTAGTTCTACTCAAATTGTAGTAAAACTGATTCAGAAAGATCTCGCATTTATAAAATACCAAAAGGCTGTATTTTATTCCACTGGTTGACAATATTGGGCAGTCTCCATTTCCTTCTTCCCAGCTGACAACTGTTTAATGGACCCATACTGATTTTCTTCAGGAGGGAGCTCCTGTTCATTGCCATCTGGCCCGTCTTCCTCACTTGAGGCATTAGGAGAATGACTTATGTCTGTATTCAGCCTCTTCGCTATGGGACAGTGGACAACTGTGTATTCACCCTCCTCTGACTGAGATGGGATGGCAGGCTCTTCCCCCTGATTTTTTGGTTTACATTTGACCTCAGCGTAATCCGTGTGGTTTTCTGAGGAGCCCCGGATTGCTGTGCCTTCGGTCTCGCTCATGCCCTCTTCATGCTGCGGTTTGGAGAAATCCAAGGAGGCATAGTGAAGTTCATATTGAAGTTCCCTCGGCTCCTCCCTTCTCTTCTCCGACAGCATGGTATTGTTGGCGTAGATGTCCTCTTCCTGTAGGGGGCTCTGCATAACCAACACAAATTGTTGTTACACACCAGAGGATACCCCATAAACAATTAATCTGTTGTAACTATATTTTCTGACTCTGACTCCTACCCAACTTTCCAAATGTTATTTGAAGGTTAACCATACAATATCTGTGCTACAGCATTTTATATTAATTATACATAATATTGTGTAAAAATACATATTTCCTCAAAATAATAATATATCTTGGCAGCTGTAAAAAAAAATAACAACAGAACAAAAAACAAAAAAGCTGGTCAATGACTACGTCGATAATATAATACCTTGTTCGTAACATATAATAATGTACTGACATTGATTTGGTGTGTAATTCCATTACAGTTTTCTTTCACAATGTGAATCAGGAGAAGTTCAATGCAGTTCTAACAATCACATGTATTTGTAATGTAAAATTAATTTTGGGTCTGCTAGATTATGCACAGGTGCTCTGAGATCTATAGGGTTAATTGTTTTCAACTGCTCAAGATGGCGTACCTCTTAAAGTGTAGTCAGTTAGATCTGTACAAATAGCTGGCAGTAACCAAGCCACAGGATATCCTATTTTTAATGAAACAGGAGAAATGCAAGTGTTTCCTTTGACTGGTGACCATTAGCCCGATGTGGTAACGGGGGAAGGTTTAAAAAGAAGCTGTTTCACACTCTAGAAACCAATATGATACAGGTTTGACTAACATTAGCACAGGAAGTTGATTTCAATTATCCAAGGCAAGTCGGTTAATTAAAACTGTCTATAAGCCTGAATAAACAGTACACTAGCAATGTCTTAATGCATCTTTAAGAATATATTTGAACACCTTCTTGTGAAAGCAACTTCCTTATTGCCCTATAATTACACTGTGTAAGGTGTGGGTTTCGTCGGTCAAACTATGGTGTGTCTATTATGAAATCAAGAGAGATACAAACGTCTGTACTCAAGTCTGCATTAAACTGTACAATAAAGATAAAATACAAGCACCACACTTGTCACCACACTGCGAGTTATGCAGGGTTAGTTAGCATATTCATAAATCTGTTGAATCAAAACTATTCTCCCCAGAGTAATGAAAATTGGTCCACATACAAACAGAAGCATGGAGAACACATCCCAATGGACAGTGACCGTACACACAAAAGGACAGCTGAAAGTGACCTTAGTGTTCAAGAGATCAATATATTACCAGAACGTACATTCCCAATGGTCCCATTTATTGTGGAAAATGACACTGCTCCAAAGAGAACTCTATGTTATGCCAACTAACTTTGCCTGCACACTGAAGAATAAAAACACAAGAGTTTAATGCAAGTGTGTACTGGACTCATACCAGCTGTTCCACATTTATCTGCATCAGTTCAGCTGTGTCCTCCTCCTTGGTGCGCTCTACTGATGGTTTGTTTTTTCGCCTGCTAGAGGAATAAGGAAAATAACATCAGTCACAGCCTTGTTTCCTAGGAGCAAATGTTATTTAATTAGTATCACTGATGAGAACATGCAATGGGATTAACAAAGGAAAAATGGAATAAATAAATAATTTAATTAAATGGATATTATATCAGAATACAAAAGGTGTATGAATCAGATATCAGTGATATTCATTCTAAAAATCTAAACTCATGGTAGGTTTTCCAGATTTTCAGTTGAAAAAGGGGAAGAAGAACTTTGATAACATATCACGAGAAACCATAGACAATAATGACACATCATAGGATAAAAAATAAATAAATAAAGAACTAAAAGCATTCTTAAAAGAAAAAACTCCGTAAAATAGAGGCTTGATAAAAATGCTGTTTTGAACCCTTCTTTTAAAAAGCACACTTGAAGTACAGAGAATAATATATTTATTCCTGGAATTCCCTGACATGGAAGCTCCCCAACCTCAACGGAGTATCTCTGAACAACAAAATGTAACAGCATTGATAGAAAGCATGACGTGGTGGAATGTTTGTAGTTGTCTTCCTGGGGGGAGGCGTGGGATGCAGAAACCAGGTGGCTTCCTTTGATGTACTCTGAGAAGTCCGGTTCTATGGTCATCATTAACTGTCAATCAATCATTATGATGTGACTTCTCTGGCCTCCTTTGGAAAGACACTTAAGTCCACAAACAGACTCTAAATAAGTGAGCAGCTTCAGGCTACCTATTCACTGTGATCCTTTTATCATAGACAGAAATTTCTAACAGACTTTCGATAGCCTGATAGATCCAATTTGCAGTCTGTATACATGCTATTATTTCTAATGCTAGTATTAATATAAAACATTAGACAGTTGCTACAAAACACTTATATCGGTTCTTCACGCTGATTTAAACTATTTTATTCAGAATGTATTAAATAATTAACTTCTTGGTTTTGTTGTTTGGGGGTAGTGCTGGGATATTGGGGATCCTGATGGTGAAGTTGTTGAACTCTTGGGATCAGTGTGTGCAATAAAATCCACCGAATCACATATTACAAACCTGTACCATGTTGTGGTTTCATTTATTGTCAGGAGCCACGTTGTTTTTCTGATTAATAATAATGGAGCAGAATAGGAGTGTGTAATTTGTGATTTCATAGGTAGGTTACTAATCTTATTTAATATAGGCCACAGGCTGAACAGTTACAATGTGAACAGCTAAGCTGTTGATGAAATGTAAATGTACACCAAGTTAATTTACCATTGGATAGTTTCTCCCTGGCTGATGTTATATAGATAGTGTTTGATTTTTGATTGCTGCTAGAAGATAACCTGGATTCAGTGTATCGGCAATATTAAGTAAGTAAGAAAGAGTGAGCTTCCAGACATGATCTGATTCAGTGGCTGGAGAACCATTTTAAAACAAGTGCCACCTGATCAGATCCTAAATGCTCAGTCAAGGTTTGAATAACTTACTTTTTAATGAACTGGATCAGGCAGCACAGGAGTGACATCAGCACGGCCCCAATTGCACTTCCTATCAGCAGTGCTATAGTACTGAAGGCATCCTTTGGACCTATAGACAAACACAAGAGTCCCTTTTACACTAACATACCAGCAAAAAGCAGACAGAATTCACACTGACTTGCCTGCAAAGTGGTGTGAGATACACATAAAATAGAAATGCCGGAAAGAGCGTTGTAGCCTTGGGATGGACATGGAAAAGCATGTGGATTTGAGAGAGGAGATGGACCGATATTCTGGAAATATTCATTTAGTATTCATTCAGTATCTTGGCAATTTCTCGCATGGAATAGCCTTAATTTCTCAGAACAAGAATAGACAGATGAGTTTCAGAAGAAAGTTCTTTGTTTCTGGCCATTTTGAGCCTGTAATCTAACCCACAATTGCTGATGCTCCAGATACTCAAGTAGTCTAAAGAAGGCCAGTTTTATTGCTTCTTTACTCAGCACAACAGTTTTCAGCTGTGCTAACATAACTATAAAAGGGTTTTCCAATGATCAATTATGAACACAAGACTGATGGTTGCTGATAATGGGCCTCTGTACGCCTATGTAGATATTCCATTACAAATCAGCTGTTTCCAGCTACAATAGTGATTTAAAACATTAACAATGTCTACACTGTATTTCTGATCAATTTGATGTTATTTTAATGGAAAAAAAATGCTTTTCTTTCAAAAACAAAGACAAGTCTAAGTGACCCCAAACTTGAATGGTAGTGTATATATATAAATTGCAGTACTGACAGAGTAGGCGCGGAGGTGAACCAAACAGTGGCATGCAGAAGCAGTGGTTCTGCCCACGGTCAGTGTTGTCCAATAGTAACGTCTAATAGTTCAATAGTAATGACATAGGCACCCCTCCCCCTTTGGGTGGTATTGTCAACTTGAAAGGTAAATTACTAGTTCAGTTCTCTAATAGGTTTATTATTTGCTATGCATTATAATGTAAATGTGAAATTCATTCTTTCAGTTGGTAATTTTCTATAAATGTTACTTGTTAGCAAGAGTAAGTCTTATGCATTACTGAAGAAACAAAGGCCTGGGAATGCTGTATTCCTTCACCAAAAGGGATATTTCAATGTGTTTTCATAAGATGCAGCTAACATGAGTAAATTAAGGCAAAGGCATCTCGTTAATCAGAGTTTAAACTGCAAGAGATTACTGTGCGGATAAAAAGGTACTTTGCATCAATAATGAATCAATGAGCCAGATCAAATCAAAACTTTGACCCACCCATGAATTGCAAACTATGAAGTTGTAATAATAGTAGTGTATAAATAGTTGTATTGTAGTAGTTGTATAAATAGTAATAAAGTGACTTTCAACCACAGATTTAACCATGATACGGTACAGATTTGTACATTGTGATTAGTGGGAAGGTAAAAGTTTTTATTATTTTATTATTTAATTTATTTAACTTTCTTTAGATACACAAATTATTTGACAGGTATGATTAAATGATGTTTCAATTTCCAGCGTGAAATGGGATCAAACAGTTAAAAAATGAAATGTGAAAAAAGTAACAGCCAAAATCCAAAGTGCTTAATATTATGGTGGTGAAGTTGTGTATAAATAAAATGTAATATGCACATTTTAAATATTAAATTATAGGATCTAAATGAGTGCATGCAACTGCAACATGAAACTATGTTTAAAATAAATTAAGATTAAAACATGTCAAAAGACAGACATCTCAAGAAAATAAAATGATCTCACACATTTCGATCAAACATATTTCTCTCAACTTTATTTTAAACTCAAGATATAAAAAGCTAATGTTTTTTGCAGTTTCAGTTCAATTAGTTTGGTTTCCAGTCTTTGAATCATTCTTAAATGAAAATATGTATTGTATGATGTTACTGTAGTAAGACTTCGAACCTGGAAATTCATATTTAAATATAATCATACATCAAACATAAAATATGGGGTTATTACACAAATATATGAACATTTATTTGACTTTTATATCCTTTTGTGTCTATGTGTATGTGTTTATTGCAGCTCTGTTCTAAATGTTTTTGTAATGGTGTTTTAATCACAACACTTGAGCAACTGTCATAGTCCCCTAGCGCTCCCCTTCTATCCCCACTAGTGGCCACCATTTCCCTGCCTTCTCCCTGTTCTCATCAATCAGTCTATTAACATTCCGGTCAACCGTGTGCACTCTTGCTTCCACCCTCTGTTTCCATTCGCCCTGCACCTCCCAAGCCTGGTTCCTGCTCCCCTTTATAATCCCCTCACTTCCCTCAGTTGGGGTGAAGTTTTGTCAGTCCCCACAGACCACAACCACGTCTCAGTCTAGCCTCCATTGCCCTGGTCTGCCAGTACCCAACCCACGCCTGTCCGAACATCCCGCGATCCAGCACTGCACTTGGGTCCCCTGTTCCCGAGCCCCCGAGGCAAATGAGACAGCAACACAGAAATGTGTTGAACTGTTCTAAAACGTAATTAATACATTTTGATTGTAAAAATAGAAAATTAAAATATTAATAATGAGGAATATTTTTTTGGTGTACCTGAAGAGAAAATATGAAACAGGATTCTGGAAGATCCAGCTGAGTTCTGGCTCAGGCACTCAATAATGTCCGTCTCCCCCAGCATCCTCAGAGTGAGGCTGCTCCTCAGGGCCCCGTTTCCCAGAAGCTCTTCTTTAATGACACCCTCAACAGAATCATTGCGCAGTCTTTGTCCAGAGAGCAGCCACTCCACGGTGGGTGAGGGATCTCCCTGGACTTCACACTGGCAGGTGATGTCTGCTGTAGTCTTGATGCACCTCAAAGTGTTCAATATCCTTGGCATGTCTGTAGCAAAGAACATATTCAACTCATTAGGAAAGCATATCAACAACAACACATTTAAAGACAAGATTATTTGATTTGCAAATCAAAATAAAGGTTTCTTTACTCAACAATAATTTACCATAATTAATAGTAGAGGTAACAAATCTTGTGTGATAATAATTACAATCAGTTTGACAGTATTAGAATGTTTAAAAAAATTATAATCTCAACATTATATTTTTATGGCAAATGCAAGAGGCTTGCATATTGCCAAACAAGCACACTGTATTTTATTGAACATTTACCTCCTCACCTGTGCCCCTTATTCGATAACTTCTAACTACTGAACTGGAGTGAACATAATTTTGATTTGACATGACTGAAATATACCTGCTGTTTTAATCTGTAGGACTCTGGACCTCCTTGTGGAGGGTTGTGGGTTCAGTCCCAGGTGGGGGACACTGCTGTTGTACCCTTGAGCAAAGTACTGTACTAGCTCTGTATTACATTACTCCAGTAAAAACAGCTGTATAAATGGGTAATTGTAAGTAAAAATAATGTGATTTTGTAAGTTGTCCTGAACAAGGGTGTCTACTGAGAAATATGACACATACAATTCCAGTCCCTTCAGTCCCTTCTAATACTCTCACTTACATTTCACGGTCACGGTCACAGTCACTTGTGTTGAGGTCTCAGCCCCATGTTCATTCTGCGCTTCACAGTAGTACTGTCCACTGTCACTGGGCTCAGTTACATTGAAGGTGAGGTTCTGTCCAGACCCTCTCTGTGTCGCCTGATCTCCAGTCACCTTAAACCAGGTGTAGTTGCTCACTGGTGGGTTGGCATTACTGCTGCAGGTCAGAGTCACAGAACTGCCTTCTAATACTGAGCCAGAGGGACTGACTGAGGCTGAAGTGTTTTTAGGGGAATCTGAAAGAGTAAACTGTACATTTAATTTATTTGATTTAAACAGATGTTCACATCTGTTGGACTACTGTGTATTTAGTTTAGTTGACATGCAATAATAAAAATGAGTGTATTAGTATCATATGACCAGATATCTTACACAGAACATCAAGAGTCGCGGTCTCTTCGGCCATTTTGTTCTGCGGTTGCAGTGAATAGAGCGCGGTGCAGGTGATCGTGTGCCCATGGTGGAGATGAGAAGGCGTGAAGGTCAGCACAGAAGACACAGACTGGGTTTTATCTTGATTCTCGACCTCCTGTTGATCCACACTCCCATTAACCCCCTGAGTCCATGTCAGGGCTGGGGGGAGTGTGGGGCAGGGGGCTGCAGCAGAGCAGGTGAAACTCACAGGGCTGCCCTCCTTCACAGCTGCTGGTGGGGTTACCTGGGGGTTGGGGGGACTTTCTAGGAGACACAGTTCACAGAAATGAACAGACATTAGAGATGTGCAGACTCAATCATTGTTCTCATGTCTTTGTCAGAACCGTGCAGAATCTGAAAGTGCAGCACATCGTCAGAGAGGGACGCAGACCATCAGGAATATACAGACAGAAAAACCAATGCTGGCAACATGTAGATACCAGATACCTTTAGCAATGACAGAATACACAGGCTCATATCAAAGTGGAGCAGGACTTTTCTCAGTGTCAGAGCCAGGCCAAGCACGCGTACAGGCAGGCAGGCATGTACAGACACACACAGGGACACATTACATTGGATTCCAGTTTGTAGCTGATCAGGTCATTTATTCACAAATAGCATACTCAATTTTAAATGTATATCAGAAGCCCTGTAAAGTGTGATATTAAATATCCTATTTCTTGAATGACAATTAATAAGGAAACCAAACATATTTACCTGAAACACTGATTTTAACTGGTGTTCTATAGGTGTAATGGATGGGTGCACCTAGTCTGAAATGATAATTGTCCTCATAATCTTTCTGTAGATTCATCAGGATGGTGGTGCAATTCTGGACTCTAAAGTTCCCAGTGACATTCCCACGTACACTGTATTCATCAGATTCATATCCATTGGATTCCAACACAGTGTATCGTGTTGGTGAACCCTTTATCCAGGATACAGTTTCCAGATTCTTCACCTTGCTTCTGTAGTAATAACCAACCTCAAACTGGCAGGGGATCAGCACACAGGAGCCACGCAGGGTGGCTATACTGGGAGGCATTGAGATTGAAAATCCAGTATATTCTTCACTACAAATAACCCCTAAAATGAAATTCAAACAGATCATAAATAAAACTGGAAAATAAATACTAACGAAGGACAAAGATTTCACTACACTTCATTTCAGTGTCTGCATCGGAAATCTGAAGCCCATTAGACAAACAGCCTGCAGTATGTTTGCAAGTCTTACTCCTGTGTAAAGACAGCACTGCAGGGGAGAGCAGAACAGCGCAGGTTAGGAGTGGATCAGACTCGAATGTGCCAGCGGACAATTGAACAAACGATCCAAGACATGTGGGTTTCATTAGATGAAGTTACAAAAATACCCTGATAAATACTGTGATAAAACATCCGAGTATTTAAGTAAATTATGGAATTTAGAGAAGTAAAAGAGGGTATACCATAATATTATAATAGATTAGTATGGTCATCACAACAAACTGTAGTTTACGACAGTATTATACATCACATTGTATACTATGGTAATCATCATAGTTAATCTCTATTGTAAGCATTACCATGTTGTCATGTAATATGCCTCAAAGGCCATTATATTTTCTACAGTTCTGCCATGAGTGATATGTATTTACAGTGCTAGAGTGGTATTAACATTTTGTAATGGAAAAGAGTATAATGGTATTTGAGGTTTCAATTAGCACAGATTTGTGTAGCAAACACTTTGTAAACATCATTCAACGCCATACAATACTGACAGTCTGATATTCACCATAGCACACACAATTGCTGGATGAATGATTCAGAACTGACTAATAACACTGTAGTATATTATGGTCTGTATTTTAAGAGAATAAGCATTTTATGTAGATCACATTACCATAATAAACTATATTAAAAGCAGCACATTGTATTGCACCATTTCATCTACCAAAAAGGTAAAATACAACACTACCACAGTATTTACCATTGTGGAAGAAACTCAGTCTTCAATCAGGTTGGAACGTTCATTGCAATGCCTTTATTACACGTGATGTGGAGAGAACAGTGAATCAAGAAGATCCCAAAGTGCTCTGCCTTCATTTTGACAGTCAGAGGCTTTTATACACAAAAATCAAAGATCTGGTTATATTCAGAAAGTCATTACTATGTTATCTTAAAAGTTAGCTAAACAGAATATATATCATTATAGGACAGAGTTCATAGATCAACACATGGATTAGGGAGCAGGCACTTCAATCATACTGTTTGACATTGTCTCCAGGATTCTCATCATAAATAACAAACAGAAATCAAACTACCTTCTGGCCTGACCTTCTAGCTTGACCTTATCTTTCTTAACTATACAAGAGAGAAAAAAGAAATTTCAAACTTACCTTCCACACCATATTATGTTATGGTTACCAAGGCTTACAATACTACAGTTATGGTTACTGTAGAATACATGGGGATTGTTGTACATTTTCCCCTGAATGTCTTTAGCCATGTTCTATAAATATCTATTATTAATGTATTGATGACTTTATTCTTTAAATCAGTGACATATCAGCCAATTCTCACCTTCAGCTGTTGCAGCCACGAGAGATGTTTAATGGAAGCATGCAAAGCATGAATTTAATAGTGTCTTAATAGTGTCTTTACTCAATTCCACCAGCAATAATGGGCGGAGAGGATGAATTGATTTGATACAATAATCTCAGAGACTCCTTGTGTGCCTAACAGATAAGCTCATTGTGTTCTCGCTGACAGACACCCACCTCGCAGCAGGCAGCCAATGAGAATGAAGCGCTGTGTCACAGCCATGTCCCGGTGTCGCTGAAGCGCAGAGGCACTGAGAAGAGCTCACCTGCAGAGGAACACTGCCATTAGAAAAGCGGGCAGAGCCGAGGAGAGATGCATTAAGTTAACATATTATTATTTATGTAGATTGAGTACCAGTAATTATACAGAACTGTCACACTAACAAAATACAGAGTTTAATCAATTAATTAACTTTTCTTCTGTGACAATAGCTACATTCACTTTTTTTCTGGCACCAAAAGTACCCCAGTAGCTCAATTTTTACCGTTGAAAAACAGCAGAGCTACCCTTTACTGAATTCCTCTTTGCTGTGATTTCAGGAATCCCAGTCTAGGCATTAACTCGGGGTTCCCAGCAAGGGAGACCACTGTCGTCCTAATGGGTATTTGGTGCTGCCAAACCTTTGCCAGCAGTGGCCAAATGAACAGTGACTATTGCTTTCCAAACGATCCATGACTGAACACCAAAGTAGGAGTCACACGTACAGATGAAATAGAATTTATTAATTTCACTACTCTTTAATCGGGCAACGTCCATGTGACAGAAATACTTTTGCTAAGACTTGACATGTTATTGAAAAAAAAGCATAATTAAAAAAACATGGTTGAATTGCACAAGAAAGTAGCCGTGTAAGAAACTCCCTGTCATTTTATTTGTATAGGTATCTAGACTGAAGATTTCATCAGCTAGTCTATTCTTTTCTATAAGAATAGAAAAAAAGGTTTGTTTTGGTATGTTTATTTATATTTCTAGATTTGATGATGTTTGTTATGTTAACCACTCACAGACTTCATAGAAAGTGTACGTTTAAAATTACAATAATATTATAATTAAATATTATATTGTGATATTAAAAACATACAATTCTGCAACCTGTTCACTGGTTGATCAATCTGCTGTAAATTAATTGTAAAATACTTCATTTGTTTGTATTTTATAATGGTGAGCAGCTTTATATACAAAGTGAGGGGAAAAAGTATTTGATCCCCTGCTGATTTTGTACATTTGCCCACTGACAAAGAAATGATCAGTCTATAATTTTAATGGTAGGTGTATTTTAACAGTGAGAGACAGAATAACAGCAAAAAAATCCAGAAAAACGCATTTCAAAAAAGTTATAAATTGATTTGCATGTTAATGAGGGAAATAAGTATTTGATCCCCTATCAATCAGCAAGATTTCTGGCTCCCAGGTGTCTTTTATACAGGTAACGAGCTGAGATTAGGAGCACTCTCTTAAAGGGAGTGCTCCTAATCTCAGCTCGTTACCTGTATAAAAGACACCTGTCCACAGAAGCAATCAATCAATCAGATTCCAAACTCTCCACCATGGCCAAGACCAAAGAGCTGTCCAAGGATGTCAGGGACAAGATTGTAGACCTACACAAGGCTGGAATGAGCTACAAGACCATCACCAAGCAGCTTGGTGAGAAGGTGACAACAGTTGGTGCGATTATTCGCAAATAAATTGATTTGCATGTTAATGAAGGAAATCAGTATTTGACCCCTTCGACTTAGTACTTGGTGGCAAAACCCTTGTTGGCAATCACGGAGGTCAGACGTTTCTTGTAGTTGGCCACCAGGTTTGCACACATCTCAGGAGGGATTTTGTCCCACTCCTCTTTTCAGATCCTCTCCAAGTCATTAAGGTTTCAAGGCTGATGTTTGGCAACTCGAACCTTCAGCTCCCTCCACAGATTTTCTATGGGATTAAGGTCTGGAGACTGGCTAGGCTACTCCAGGACCTTAATGTGCCTCTTCTTGAGCCACTCCTTTGTTGCCTTGGCTGTGTGTTTTGGGTCTTTGTCATGCTGGAATACCCATCCACGACCCATTTTCAATGCCCTGGCTGAGGGAAGGAGGTTCTCACCCAATATTTGACGGTACATGGCCCTGTCCATCGTCCCTTTGATGCGGTGCAGTTGTCCTGTCCCCTTAGCAGAAAAACACCCCCAAAGCATAATGTTTCCACCTGACGGTGGGGATGGTGTTCTTGGGGTCATTCCTCCTCTTCCAAACACGGCGAGTTGAGTTGATGCCAAAGAGCTCCATTTTGGTCCCATCTGACCACAACACTTTCACCCAGTTCTCCACTGAATCATTCAGATGTTCATTGGCAAACTTCAGACGGGCCTGTACATGTGCTTTCTTGAGCAGGGTGACCTTGCAGGCGCTGCAGGATTTCAGTCCTTCACGGCGTAGTGTGTTACCAATTGTTTTCTTGGTGACTATGGTCCCAGCTGCCTTGAGATCATTAACAAGATCCTCCCGTGTAGTTCTGGGCTGATTCCTCACCGTTCTCATGATCATTGAAACTCCACGAGGTGAGATCTTGCATGGAGCCCCTGACCAAGGGAGACTGACAGTTATTTTGTGTTTCTTCCATTTGCGAATAATCGCACCAACTGTTATCTCCTTCTCACCAAGCTGCTTGGCGATGGTCTTGTAGCCCATTCCAGCCTTGTGTAGGTCTACAATCTTGTCCCTGACATCCTTGGACAGCTCTTTGGTCTTGGCCATGGTGGAGAGTTTGGAATCTGATTGATCGATTGCTTCTGTGGACAGGTGTCTTTTATACAGGTAACGAGCTGAGATTAGGAGCATTCCCTTTAAGAGAGTGCTCCTAATCTCAGCTCGTTACCTGTATAAAAGACACCTGGGAGCCAGAAACCTTGCTGATTGATAGGGGATCAAAAAAATATTTCCCTCATTAACATGCAAATCAATTTATAACTTTTTTGAAATGTGTTTTTCTGGATTTTTTTGTTGTTATTCTGTCTCTCACTGTTAAAATACATCTACCATTAAAATTATAGACTGATCATTTCTTTGTCAGTGGACAAACGTACAAAATCAGCAGGGGATCAAAGTAATTTAAGTCCTGTAAGTTGCGAGGTGGGGCCTCCATGGATCGGACTTGTTTGTCCAGCACATCCCACAGATGCTCGATTTAATTGAGATCTGGGGAATTTGGAGACCAAGTCAACACCTTGAACTCATGATTCATCAGACCAGGCCACCTTCTTCCATTGCTCCATGGTCCAGTTCTGATGCTCACGTGTAGGCACTTTCGGCAGTGGACAGGGGTCAGCATGGGCACCCTGAGTGGTCTGCAGCTACGCAGCCCCATACACAACAAACTGCGATGCACTGTGTGTTCTGACACCTTTCTATCAGAACCAGCATTCACTTTTTCAGCAATTTGAGCTACAGTAGCTCATCTGTTGGATCGGACCACACGGGCCAGCCTTCACTCCCCACGTGCATCAATGAGCCTTGGCCGCCCATGACCCTGTCTGTTCACCACTTTTCCTTCCTTGGACCACTTTTGATAGGTACTGACCACTGCAGACCGGGAACACCCCACAAGAGCTGCAGTTTTGAAGATGCTCTGACCAAGTCATCTAGCCATCACAATTTGGCCCTTGTCAAATTCGCTCAGATCCTTACACTTGCCCATTTTTCCTGCTTCTAACACATCAACTTTGAGGACAAAATTTTCACTTGCTGTCTAATATATCCAACCCACTGCCATGATAATGACATTATCAGTGTTATTCACTTCACATGTCAGTGGTCATAATGTTATGGCTGATCAGTGTATATATATATATATAATTCTTTATATTTGTTAACAATTAAAAAAAATAATGAAGTTGTGTCATTTTCTTTTTGAATCTTCCACTGAAAAATTTTAGTTCCAACAGTTAATCAGTATCCAATTTCTTTGGCTCTGGATGCATATCTCCCATTGTGGTCAATTATAACATGACAGAGCCAGGCACTAGTGCTTAAATAACATACGTTCACAATAATTAATTTAGAATTAAAGCTAAAAAACTCAAATGGGAATGTATTATTCTGTAAATATAATCAGTTTAATTTGTAGCTTTCAGTTATTGTTTACATTCAACCACTGTCTAAATTTTGAACTATAATGAAAAGAATAGTAGAGATATACTGATGAGTGGTACAGACAGGTTGAGACCAGATGTTCTACCAGTTCCTGCCAGTTGGGACAATTGGTAAGTCTACTGGTGAATAGGGCAGACCAGTTCATTGCAGTTGAGACATTTCATCTGGAATGTCCAATAGGGATCATTCAAAATATGTACAATGTACAGGAAGACACACCAAGCTTTCCCTCATTTGTTTCTAAGGACAACTTAACATTAAAAGTAAAATAAAAAGCTTTTAAATCTGTCTTACCCGGGCTCTTATTAGGATTGTGCCATTAATGTTAGAGGAAGAAAGCTTTAAAACATTCAGATAACAAATAACTCAAGACACTGTCTTTTCTTGAGACAAATTAAAGTCTCACTTAAGTATAAACATGAATGAAGACTGAAAATCACCCATAATTCAGTAATTTTAAAGACATGATTAGTAAAGAATAAATCTGAGCACTTGCCTTTCGCAGAGCAGTCTTGACTAGTTCTTCAGACACTGTGCTCTGCTGGTGAATGTCTCATTTCCGCACTGAACAAAAAGGGGAAGCAACAGCATTTCTGTCATCTCACCACATGCCCTCACTCAGTGTCTTGTCAGTGGAGGCCTGGTGGCTGCAGACACACCCTGACCCCCAGCCAGCAGCAGTGCCGAGAGAAACACTGTCTACGCCAAATATACAGACATATAGTTTGAGGCTCCATGTTTCTAATCAGGGCCATTGTATAGTGCAGCGTGTCCTCAGAGCAGGTCCAGCACAGGGTGTGAGCGGACAGACTGGGGAACTGCAGCATTGGGGGCAGGAGGAGGGTTCAGTCATTGGGGTATCGTATGGTTAAGGAGGCACATGCTTTTGTAACTATTGGGCCAAGACCTGAGCAAAGAAGAATGGATAAAAGCCAGATTTGATAAGTGTGATTGTTCATATTGACTATTTTATAGCTGCAATGTTGTGATACTCAGGGCAATGCAGAATAGACGCACTTCCAGCTTAAACAGTCACATTGCTAATTAGGAACATTTTTGAATGTGTATTTATTGTACATATAGGTTGCAATTAATCAAAGTACAGCATTTTTAAAAACATAGTTAATACATTTGGGAAATATTAACATATCTCCCAATGCACATTCCCAGAGGGAAGAGCTTGTCACACCCAGTTAGATGTCTCTCCCTGAGCAGGGCTGACCGACCCCAAGCACCACCACACGGATCAGTACGGTAAATACAAGTTTTATTGTTACACTATCGACAACTGATGCAGGGCATGAAGTCTGTTCAGTACAACACACACACAATACTGCAGTTAACTGCAGAAGGATGATTCAATAGTAGCAATAATTCTAATACTAAAACTAGCTAACATGCCTTTAATATATCTGGGCAACAAAAATCCTAAAACCCTAACCTAATCAATAATAATGAGAAAGGAATAGAAAACATACTAATAAAATATATAGCTAAAAACTTACAGCCTCCGCAGGTGAGCGCAAACCGCCGTCGTAACTAATTGTACCTGTATAGACAAAAGTTTGGGAAGCCTAGAAATAGGAGATTATTAAGGTAAGTCCCATGCAAACAAGCAATGTAAACAAGTCCGTGTGCAACAATACAGATAAGGGAAGTCTCTGTGCAAAAATACACCGAGGGAAATCCACTAACATCCGTCTGTCTGTCCCTCAGATGCGGCGCCTGCAGCACCGCTGTGGCCGCAATGCCCCGTCTCTCCGGCAGAGGGAAAAGCTCTCCGTGTCCTGATTCCGATCAAGGGCAACCAGACGGGGATTATCGTTGCTTTAATAAAAGCCATTTCTTGCATCTGCGTTCACACTTTGTTCATTCAGTTCCACAATGCATACATAACCTCGGTTTCCAGTCCCAGCTTTCTCAGGAGCCGGTCCCGTCCAGTTTCTCTTTAATTTTCTATTTAATTTGGTCTCTCTTCTTGCGGAGCCATCGGGTAAATAAAAACACTGACGCACTGCAGTGCAATGTGTGTATTGCATTTCATTCAGTCACTGCCATGTAAAGCATTAGTATTACATTTTATTGTGGCATTACAATACTACGATGCTATAAAGCAATTCAGCAGGGATGAGACACAAAAATAAGCTTGTACTGTTTAACAAGGTGTGTTTTGCTTTTCATGATGGCACGTCAAACTGGCAACATCCTCTAAAGCAAGGCGCCGATAATTGTTCGATTTCAGCAAAATGTATTGTTTTGTATTTTGGCACTAGAACGCTTCCATACCCTACTGCTACTTTCAACAGCAAGTGAACATTTTGTTTCTGCCTGACTTGGATTCAGGTATATAATCAGGGTCTAGATCACCTTCCTCTTCACTGGATGAGCCTATGTCTGACTATGAGGCCTGCCATAAAACGGCCTTGCTGAAATTCCTTACCAAACATATTCTGTATTATAATCACACAATGAATAATACTAATTTAATCAAGATAATCCATGTATACTTGTGGGCCTGGTGGTATTTTTAAGCAGTTTATCCCTGGAGATACATATAATTAATTTCAAAATATTAAACGGTTTATTATTAAATGTTTCTTTCTTGGATTCAACTTACCCAGTCTACTAACTGCCTGACAACGTAATTTGACAGATATTATACTTAACTCATGTTCAGAAATACATAAACAAAATTGAATTTTCCGCACTGTTATCCCCACATGGAGTTGCGTTATGATCTGATCTGGGGGAAGATCTTATGCAGCAGGTGCAGGAGCTGGGCCTTCTGCTGCAGGAAGAATTGGGTCGGCCAGGTCCTGCAGAAGTCCTGGAGCAGAGGGCGGCTATCAGAGGCAGCCGTGTAGAAGACGGGAGGAACCGGCCTCGTGTAGAGCCCCGCTGGTAAAGCAAGGTCAGCCAATCTGTCTGCAGTGTCAGCAAGAAGGGCACATGTGTAGGCAATGCCCTCCCCCATGGAATAGTGAGCTGGCTTTAAAACGTCTATCCCCATCCATGGTAGGGAATGTGGTTGGGGGCCAGGTGGGGGTTAACTCCGCCGTTCACAAGCTCGACTTGGTAGGGGATTTCCCGGGGGTGGAGGTCATTGTAGGAGGGTCATGTATATGAGATACAGGGCCCCAAGTGACTTTATTCAGTGAAACATTCTTTAAGAAGTATCTGGGATCCCATAACATGGGAGACCAAAAAGAGATCGCTTAGCTAAAGCTTCGGGCCGCCAATAGCTTACAGATTCCCTATATTGTTTATACACTATTAGATTTTGAACTGGGAGGCGTTATCGTACCTCAGATGGGAATCTTAGTGCCCATGAAGGCATATTGGGGATGGATGTAAAGGCCCTGTTTGGAAACAGTTATTTGAAGGACAGACCACCCAGTGGGCCAAGGATGCCGTTCGGCTTATGTAATGCCCAGGGCCACCTTTCAGGGCCTCATGGAAAGGTGTCTCGGGGAACAGGTAAAAAAGTCAGTCCCTATCTATCCCGATTACATTTTTGTCTATTCCCCCAACTTTGATACACACTTGTCTCATTTAGAACAGGTCATTCCGACACTCCATGAGTATGGGATCGGAAATGCTGCCTGTTACAGAAGGAAGTAGGATACCTTGGGCACAGGGTGAGTAAGGTGGGGGTTGAAAAATAAGAAGAAGCTAAAAATGTGAAGGTGCTAATAAAGTACATGCATTATTTTAGATAAGACAGAGGTCAAATGGTATAACAAACTTCACACTTTTACAGCAAAATTTGTTTAACAATCAGATTTCAAAGTGAAGAAATAAACAGAAGAAAACATTCTTCATCAAATACATGCAGAAACGTTGATGAATAGCAGAATTTACTGAAATTCAATTGATATCTTAGTGCTGTTGCAAATACATTATTTTACATTGTTTTCAAACCTTATTGTTATAAAGTGATGAAATATAAATGGTGGCCTGACTGGTACACAGTCCAAGTCTGATTAAATCATTCTAAAATTTGTGGAAACTATGAAGTAACAAAACCGAACTTCATAACGTAAGTACAGAACCTTCATCCAGAGATTCTGAACCCAAAATAAATACTGCAAAGAGGTTTCATATCGACTGCAGAAGGTCTAAAATTGTGGTTTAAATTCAGAAACATCAGGGGGGAAATATTAATTCATGGAAGCTTAAATCTAATCAAAGCTGAGTTACTTCTCTTGAAAGATAGACTAGAAAACTTGCTGGGAATGGTTTCCAAATACACACAGAGGTCTGCACCAGTCAGATGGCTGTGAGCTTGAATTCCCCGGCTCCTCCCCTGTGGGCGACTGCTGTGTCCAGTGCAATGTGAGTGTCACTGTCCTCCCTCTCTGATCCGTCACCCCCCTGCAAGACACTGCGTTAGCCCTGGTGACACAGTAAAGGGAATCTGAGTGGCCTGTCTTCAGATTAGATCAATATTGTATTTGTCTGTGTGCTTTTCCCCCTTTTAATGTTGAGCCCTATTGATATTAAAGTCAGATGAGATTCCTCAATTAAGTGCTTCATCCATACAAGATCATGTTTATATTCTATATGAATAATCTGTAAAGCAGCCACATCTAATACCCTGTCAAATTACAGAAGCACAATGGCTCACCTTTATTACACCATAGTCCGAGGCAATATTAGAGATCTGCAGAGTGGCGTAGGGGTCACGGTCTGTACCTCCCTGGTCTGTCTATGAAAGACACCATAAAAGTCAGTGTTACACTCAACATTGTTAACATTGTTTTATCAGTAAAGGAGCCAAAATAAAAGGATTGGAAACTTACTTTCTTTTTCCTTCAAATCCAATTCCAATTCAATTCAATTCAAGTTTGATGAATAAAACAAGAGAGAAGAAATTAGTACCAGTGACAGGGCTCAATGTAAAAATCGTTGTTGATTAAGCTCTGGCAAATTCATTGTGAGGTTTTGCATTGGAACAATGGTTGTGTTTATTTGTGTTCTATTTTGTGCTTGGTGTTGTGTTGTGTTAAAGCTGTATTATGTCTGCATCATAACAGTTTATCTTAACAGTTTATGCCAGGACTCTGTTACCTTATTTTGAAGCTTCTTGTAACTGTTCTTCAGTAAATGGTGCTTTGCAAAGAGTTATAATTTTCATGAAAACATACCATTTATTTCTCTGGACAAAAAACACAATTAGAATACACAGGACAGCCATTACTCCAATGCCAATGTATGGAAGCAGCAGGGATGGACAGTCTGAAAGAAAACAATCACACATTCATATTTTCTTAATAATTATTGTGTTTTGTCAATAGAATATACCACAGAGGAACATGGTTTAGCTTACCATTCCCTGAAGAAGAAATATGAAACAGGAGTCTGGAAGTGCTCAGGCACTCAATAATGTCTGTCTCCCCCAGCATCCTCAGAGTGAGGCTGCTCCTCAGGGCCCCGTTTCCCAGAAGCTCTTCTTTAATGACACCCTCAACAGAATCATTGCGCAGTCTTTGTCCAGAGAGCAGCCACTCCACGGTGGGTGAGGGATCTCCCTGGACTTCACACTGGCAGGTGATGTCTGCTGTAGTCTTGATGCACCTCAAAGTGTTCAATATCCTTGGCATGTCTGTAGCAAAGAACATATTCAACTCATTAGGAAAGCATATCAACAACAACACATTTAAAGACAAGATTATTTGATTTGCAAATCAAAATAAAGGTTTCTTTACTCAACAATAATTTACCATAATTAATAGTAGAGGTAACAAATCTTGTGTGATAATAATTACAATCAGTTTGACAGTATTAGAATGTTTAAAAAAATTATAATCTCAACATTATATTTTTATGGCAAATGCAAGAGGCTTGCATATTGCCAAACAAGCACACTGTATTTTATTGAACATTTACCTCCTCACCTGTGCCCCTTATTCGATAACTTCTAACTACTGAACTGGAGTGAACATAATTTTGATTTGACATGACTGAAATATACCTGCTGTTTTAATCTGTAGGACTCTGGACCTCCTTGTGGAGGGTTGTGGGTTCAGTCCCAGGTGGGGGACACTGCTGTTGTACCCTTGAGCAAAGTACTGTACTAGCTCTGTATTACATTACTCCAGTAAAAACAGCTGTATAAATGGGTAATTGTAAGTAAAAATAATGTGATTTTGTAAGTTGTCCTGAACAAGGGTGTCTACTGAGAAATATGACACATACAATTCCAGTCCCTTCAGTCCCTTCTAATACTCTCACTTACATTTCACGGTCACGGTCACAGTCACTTGTGTTGAGGTCTCAGCCCCATGTTCATTCTGCGCTTCACAGTAGTACTGTCCACTGTCACTGGGCTCAGTTACATTGAAGGTGAGGTTCTGTCCAGACCCTCTCTGTGTCGCCTGATCTCCAGTCACCTTAAACCAGGTGTAGTTGCTCACTGGTGGGTTGGCATTACTGCTGCAGGTCAGAGTCACAGAACTGCCTTCTAATACTGAGCCAGAGGGACTGACTGAGGCTGAAGTGTTTTTAGGGGAATCTGAAAGAGTAAACTGTACATTTAATTTATTTGATTTAAACAGATGTTCACATCTGTTGGACTACTGTGTATTTAGTTTAGTTGACATGCAATAATAAAAATGAGTGTATTAGTATCATATGACCAGATATCTTACACAGAACATCAAGAGTCGCGGTCTCTTCGGCCATTTTGTTCTGCGGTTGCAGTGAATAGAGCGCGGTGCAGGTGATCGTGTGCCCATGGTGGAGATGAGAAGGCGTGAAGGTTAGCACAGAAGACACAGACTGGGTTTTATCTTGATTCTCGACCTCCTGTTGATCCACACTCCCATTAACCCCCTGAGTCCATGTCAGGGCTGGGGGGAGTGTGGGGCAGGGGGCTGCAGCAGAGCAGGTGAAACTCACAGGGCTGCCCTCCTTCACAGCTGCTGGTGGGGTTACCTGGGGGTTGGGGGGACTTTCTAGGAGACACAGTTCACAGAAATGAACAGACATTAGAGATGTGCAGACTCAATCATTGTTCTCATGTCTTTGTCAGAACCGTGCAGAATCTGAAAGTGCAGCACATCGTCAGAGAGGGACGCAGACCATCAGGAATATACAGACAGAAAAACCAATGCTGGCAACATGTAGATACCAGATACCTTTAGCAATGACAGAATACACAGGCTCATATCAAAGTGGAGCAGGACTTTTCTCAGTGTCAGAGCCAGGCCAAGCACGCGTACAGGCAGGCAGGCATGTACAGACACACACAGGGACACATTACATTGGATTCCAGTTTGTAGCTGATCAGGTCATTTATTCACAAATAGCATACTCAATTTTAAATGTATATCAGAAGCCCTGTAAAGTGTGATATTAAATATCCTATTTCTTGAATGACAATTAATAAGGAAACCAAACATATTTACCTGAAACACTGATTTTAACTGGTGTTCTATAGGTGTAATGGATGGGTGCACCTAGTCTGAAATGATAATTGTCCTCATAATCTTTCTGTAGATTCATCAGGATGGTGGTGCAATTCTGGACTCTAAAGTTCCCAGTGACATTCCCACGTACACTGTATTCATCAGATTCATATCCATTGGATTCCAACACAGTGTATCGTGTTGGTGAACCCTTTATCCAGGATACAGTTTCCAGATTCTTCACCTTGCTTCTGTAGTAATAACCAACCTCAAACTGGCAGGGGATCAGCACACAGGAGCCACGCAGGGTGGCTATACTGGGAGGCATTGAGATTGAAAATCCAGTATATTCTTCACTACAAATAACCCCTAAAATGAAATTCAAACAGATCATAAATAAAACTGGAAAATAAATACTAACGAAGGACAAAGATTTCACTACACTTCATTTCAGTGTCTGCATCGGAAATCTGAAGCCCATTAGACAAACAGCCTGCAGTATGTTTGCAAGTCTTACTCCTGTGTAAAGACAGCACTGCAGGGGAGAGCAGAACAGCGCAGGTTAGGAGTGGATCAGACTCGAATGTGCCAGCGGACAATTGAACAAACGATCCAAGACATGTGGGTTTCATTAGATGAAGTTACAAAAATACCCTGATAAATACTGTGATAAAACATCCGAGTATTTAAGTAAATTATGGAATTTAGAGAAGTAAAAGAGGGTATACCATAATATTATAATAGATTAGTATGGTCATCACAACAAACTGTAGTTTACGACAGTATTATACATCACATTGTATACTATGGTAATCATCATAGTTAATCTCTATTGTAAGCATTACCATGTTGTCATGTAATATGCCTCAAAGGCCATTATATTTTCTACAGTTCTGCCATGAGTGATATGTATTTACAGTGCTAGAGTGGTATTAACATTTTGTAATGGAAAATAGTATAATGGTATTTGAGGTTTCAATTAGCACAGATTTGTGTAGCAAACACTTTGTAAACATCATTCAACGCCATACAATACTGACAGTCTGATATTCACCATAGCACACACAATTGCTGGATGAATGATTCAGAACTGACTAATAACACTGTAGTATATTATGGTCTGTATTTTAAGAGAATAAGAATTTTATGTAGATCACATTACCATAATAAACTATATTAAAAGCAGCACATTGTATTGCACCATTTCATCTACCAAAAAGGTAAAATACAACACTACCACAGTATTTACCATTGTGGAAGAAACTCAGTCTTCAATCAGGTTGGAACGTTCATTGCAATGCCTTTATTACACGTGATGTGGAGAGAACAGTGAATCAAGAAGATCCCAAAGTGCTCTGCCTTCATTTTGACAGTCAGAGGCTTTTATACACAAAAATCAAAGATCTGGTTATATTCAGAAAGTCATTACTATGTTATCTTAAAAGTTAGCTAAGCAGAATATATATCATTATAGGACAGAGTTCATAGATCAACACATGGATTAGGGAGCAGGCACTTCAATCATACTGTTTGACATTGTCTCCAGGATTCTCATCATAAATAACAAACAGAAATCAAACTACCTTCTGGCCTGACCTTCTAGCTTGACCTTATCTTTCTTAACTATACAAGAGAGAAAAAAGAAATTTCAAACTTACCTTCCACACCATATTATGTTATGGTTACCAAGGCTTACAATACTACAGTTATGGTTACTGTAGAATACATGGGGATTGTTGTACATTTTCCCCTGAATGTCTTTAGCCATGTTCTATAAATATCTATTATTAATGTATTGATGACTTTATTCTTTAAATCAGTGACATATCAGCCAATTCTCACCTTCAGCTGTTGCAGCCATGAGAGATGTTTAATGGAAGCATGCAAAGCATGAATTTAATAGTGTCTTAATAGTGTCTTTACTCAATTCCACCAGCAATAATGGGCGGAGAGGATGAATTGATTTGATACAATAATCTCAGAGACTCCTTGTGTGCCTAACAGATAAGCTCATTGTGTTCTCGCTGACAGACACCCACCTCGCAGCAGGCAGCCAATGAGAATGAAGCGCTGTGTCACAGCCATGTCCCGGTGTCGCTGAAGCGCAGAGGCACTGAGAAGAGCTCACCTGCAGAGGAACACTGCCATTAGAAAAGCGGGCAGAGCCGAGGAGAGATGCATTAAGTTAACATATCATTATTTATGTAGATTGAGTACCAGTAATTATACAGATATTGCACACATCAGAACTGTCACGCTAACATAATACAGATTCTAATCAATTAATTCATGACATTAAATTTTCTTCTGTGACAATAGCTGCATTCATTTTTTTGGCACCAAAAGCACCTCAGTAGCTCAATTTTTACTGTATACAGTTTTACCATTTTACAGTCTAGGCATTAACTCGGGGTTCCCAGCAAGGAAGAACATTGTCATCCTAAAGGGTATTTGGTGCTGCCAAACCTTTGCCAGCAGTGGCCAAAAGAAGAGTGGCTATTGCTTTCCAAACGATCCATGACTGAACAGCAAAGTAGGAGTCACACATACAAGATGAAATATAATTCATTCATTTTACTACTCTTTAACTGCAGAGAAATGCAGTTTAATAATCAACACTGAATTATCAGAGTTATTGATGCCTGAGAATATAGCTGGCCTAACTTTTCTATTCATATATTTCTTAAAACCGCCAGACACTCCCTGTCATTTTATTTGTTTAGGTATTTAGACTGAAGATTTCATAAGCTAGTATTAAATATAGGAATAGTAACAAGGTTTGTTTTGGTATTTTTATTTTCATTTTTAGATTTGTTGATGTTTGTTATGTTAATCACTCACAGACTTAAGAGAAAGTGTAGAAAGTGTAGTTTTTATATAACATTAAAAGTAAAATAAAACGCTTTTAAATCTCTCTTACCCGGGCTCTTATTAGGATTGTACCATTAATGTTAGAGGAAGAAAGCTTAAAAACATTCAGATGTGACAAATAACACAAGATACTGTCTTTTCTTGAGACAAATTAAAGTCTCACTTAAGTATAAACATGAATGAAGACTGAAAATCACCCATAATTCAGTAATTTTAAGGACATGATTAGTAAAGAATAAATCAATCTGAGCACTTGCCTTTCGCAGAGCAGTCTTGACTAGTTCTTCAGACACTGTGCTCTGCTGGTGAATGTCTCATTTCCGCACTGAACAAAAAGGGGAAGCAACAGCATTTCTGTCATCTCACCACATGCCCTCACTCAGTGTCTTGTCAGTGGAGGCCTGGTGGCTGCAGACACACCCTGACCCCCAGCCAGCAGCAGTGCCGAGAGAAACACTGTCTACGCCAAATATACAGACATATAGTTTGAGGCTCCATGTTTCTAATCAGGGCCATTGTATAGTGCAGCGTGTCCTCAGAGCAGGTCCAGCACAGGGTGTGAGCGGACAGACTGGGGAACTGCAGCATTGGGGGCAGGAGGAGGGTTCAGTCATTGGGGTATCGTATGGTTAAGGAGGCACATGCTTTTGTAACTATTGGGCCAAGACCTGAGCAAAGAAGAATGGATAAAAGCCAGATTTGATAAGTGTGATTGTTCATATTGACTATTTTATAGCTGCAATGTTGTGATACTCAGGGCAATGCAGAATAGACGCACTTCCAGCTTAAACAGTCACATTGCTAATTAGGAACATTTTTGAATGTGTATTTATTGTACATATAGGTTGCAATTAATCAAAGTACAGCATTTTTATAAACATAGTTAATACATTTGGGAAATATTAATATATCTCCCAATGCACATTGTCTTAAAATGGAACATGTAAAAATCAATACAAGTTTCCTTCTATCCCCAAGGCTCATTTTAAGTGGAAGTTTCTGAAGCATATTACGTGGGTTTGTCCCAGCTACAATGCTCACCTGAAGATTGCATTTGTCACACATTTTCCAACATTTGCCATCAGCACGTAATCTGCACTTTCCCTTCTTCGTGAATGAAGGAAAGTGATCAATTCCATCTAAGCATACAGCGCTTACTGGTCTTGGAAGTACAGGCATTTTGATCACCGTTACTGGGGGCTCAATGGCCATCTGCTTTTTTAGCTTCTGTGAATGGATCAGTGCCTGGGCAATGTCCAACCACAACACTTTCAGTCTGTCAAACCTGCCTTTCCCCAATGTTTTAACCACCTATGTGATTTTAGGTGTGCAATACAGATCACCATGGCTGCCATGTCTACACTGTCCATGTGTATAATGTATTACTTCACAATAGCAAATACAAATTGCAAATATGGCAAATACGAGAGGCTTGAGTGTGGCCAAACAAGCACACTGTATTTTATTGAACATTTACCTCCTCATCTGTACCCCTTATTTGCTAACTTCTAACTACTGAACTGAAGTGAATAGAATATTGATTTGACATGACTGAAATATACCTGCTGTTTTAATCTGTTGTAGGACTTTGAACTCCCTTGTGGAGTTAGATTGCTCCAGTAAAAAAACAGCTGTATAAATGGGTAATAGTATGTAAAAATACTAAATTGTCCTGAATATTATTAGGGTGATATTAATTATTAATACAATGTAAAAAGCAGCATAGTTGACACTACAAAAACAAAAATGTTAATGATTTTTTTTAAATAATTGTAATTATTATTATTGTTGTGTACAGAGTTACGCAGGTATAATGCTTATTTTACACGTTCATTTATTTCAGTTAGGGCAACATTAAAATCCCATTCAGAAAAACTGAAGTATTTACAAGTTGCCACAGACAGACACTGGAGAGTACAGGTGAGAGGCTCAGAGATCAAGGTTTGTGATCTTGAGGCTCAGCTTGTTGATCTGCACTGTAGTGATATAGAAGAATTAGTCAATCAGCCTATGAGAGAGATGATGTGCACGCCAAAACCTAGGAGAGTTGAGACCTTAGAGCAGGACAGCGTAGAGAACTGCTGGGTTACAGTAGGTCATAACCACAGAAAAGGGCACGCACATCCCTTAGAGACATCCCAAGAGCTAGAATTGCCCAACAGGTTCCAACTGAACCTCCACAGTAGTTTTCTCCAAAATATGTCCGGTACCACGTGCATGGCCTGGGAGACAGGCAGAGATTAGAGAGTTTAACACGTGATTGAAATCTTGGTGTAGGGAAGAGGGTTTTAGGTTTATGGAGCATTGGTCTTTCTTCTGAGATAAATGGGACCTGTACAAACTGGATTGTCTACATCTAAACAGAAGGGGGGCTAATGCATTGGGAAAGCATATGTGCAGGGTAATTGAGAATCTTTTAAACTAGGGACCAGTGGGGCAGGGAGTTCTGACAATGGGAGATGTTCCACTAAGGAAAGAAAACAAAGGTAAACTGCTTGTAGGATAGTCCTGAAATGTTTGTACCTCAATGCCAAGAGTATAAGGAACAAGATGTTAGACTTAGAAGCCACAGTGCTGGTGTGTGACTATGATGTTGTACGAGTGATAGAAACATGGCTTACAGAAAATGATGGGGATGAATACAAGTTGAAAGGATACACACAGTTTAGGAGGGACAGGAAAAATCGAGGAGGTAGTGGGGTAGCATTATATGTCAGAAATGACATTGAGGCAGAAGAACTCATATTAGATCCTAGTATTGAGACAGAATCTTTGTGGGTTAAACTTCTGATCCGGAGGATTAATGGTAGGAGTGTGTTACAGACCACCCGACTCAGATATTCAGCAAGATGCTGCATTGTACAGTGTAATCAGGACTGCATGTAGCAAGGATGTGGCTGTTATAATGGGGGATTTCAATTTCCCAAACATAGACTGGGAAAGCCCAGTTGGGACTACAGAAGCAGAAATAGAGATGGCTGAGATGGTAAGTTACTGCTTTCTAACTCAATTTATCAGGGAACCAACCAGGGAGAGTGCATGCATTGACTTGATATTTTCAAATGACAAAGATAGAGTCAGAGGGACACTAGTTAGAGAAACAATGGCAAACTGTGACCACAATGTGATTAGCTTTGAGGCATTCTTTCAAAAAACAAGGTCCAAGTCTAAAACAATGGTCTACAATTTTAGAAAAGCAAACCTTGAAGGTATGAGGTGGCGCTTAGAAGAGGTATCCTGGAGCACACTGGATACAGATTCAGTTGAAAATGGATGGTTATATTTTAAGAATATACTACTTGAGGCTTAGGAGAAATTTGTACCAAAACTTAGCAAAATGAGGACCAAAAAATATTGGCCAAAAAGGATTAATAGAGGTATGCAAAAAATATCAAGAGGAATAAATGTATAGCACATACAAAAGGGATGGAGATTAAACAAAATACATAGAATATGTTGAGCTGCAAAGAGATCTTAAGAAAGGGAGCAGGAAAGCGAAGAGGGAAATAGAAAGAAACATAGCTCTCGGAGCTAAAACTAATGCAAAGAGCTTTTTTCAAAACAACAACAGGAAGAGGTCAATAAAGGAGGAAGTGAAACAGATAAAGGGCAAAAATGGAAGTATCTTGGAAAACGAACAAGATGTGGAAAATGTTTTAAATGAGTATTTCACAGAGGTTTTTACAAAAGAAAAAACAGATAACATGCCACAGGTTAACAATCAGTCCAGTCAAACCCTAAGAGAGATCAGGATAAATGAGTAGGAGGTACTAAAGGGACTAGCAGAATTAAAAACAAACAAATCACCTGGGCCAGATGGGATTTTTCCAGCAGTACTTAAAGAAATGAGGGAAATGATTTATAGGCCGCTATCTCAAATATTCCAAATGACACTTAGAACAGGGGATGTGCCAACTGACTGGAAGACAGCAAATGTCACACCAATCCACAAGAAAGGGGACAAAACTGACCCAGGAAATTACAGACCAATCAGTCTCACCGAATTACTTGTAAAATGTTGAAAAAATGATTAGATAGAAAATAGAGGAGCATCTTAATGAAAACCATATTCTTGGAGATAGTCAACTTGGGTTTAGACGAAGCAGACCTAGCACTTACACTACATCCCCGCTAGATGTCGTCATTACCTTGTCACGGTCAGTCACTTCTCCCCGCTCCAATCATTCCATTAACATTCCGGAAACCCTCGTGCACTTGTTCTCTCACATGCTGCTCCCATTCGCCCTGCACCTCCCAACCTCCCCTCACTTCCCTCAGTCTGGGCGAAGTTTTTTTACTTCACGCTACATCTCTGAGCATTTCTCCTTGAGCCCTGTTTGACCTTAGTATTTTCGAACCCTTGTCCGACTTCCCGACCACGACTCCGTCTCTCCCTTGTTACTCTGTTTGCCTGATCCCAAGACCCTCGCCTGTGACCTCGACCATGACTCTGCCTTGCCTTTCTTGCCCTGATCTGCCAGCACCCGACCTACGCCTCTTCGACCACCCTTTCTGCGCTCTGCAATTGGGTCCACTGTTCCCGTACCCGAGGTACCCGTGACACATGTCTTACCTAAATATTAGAGTTCTTCAAACATGCAACTGCAGCTGTAGATCAGGTGAAAACATATGATATGATATACTTAATTTTCCATAAAGCTTTTGATAAGGTTCCACACCAAAGACTGATCCTCAAATTGGAAGCTGTAGGCATTCAGGGTAATGTAAGTAGATGGATTATGAACTGGTTGATGTATAGGAAACAGAGGGTGTCGATTAGAGGAGTCGCCTCTAACTGTAGTGAGGTTGTTAGTGGAGTTCCACAGGGATCAGTACTAGGGCCTTTGCTTTTTCTAATGTATATTAATGATCTGGACTCTGGGATAGTTAGCAGACTTGTCAAATTTGCAGAATTTAAAATAAGTGGCTCACCAGATACAATCTCAGCAGCACAGGTCAAAGGGACTTAGATATTATTCAGTTGTGGGAAGACACCTGGCAGATGAAATTCAATGTGTACAAGTGCAAGGTAATACATGCAGGTAACAAAAATGTTCACTATAATTACACAATGGGAGAAATTGAACTAGGTGAAGTAACACATGAGATGTAACCCAGTTAGTGCACTGCTTGCAGTTCATTGCAATTGACCCTTTTGGTTTTGAGAAGGCGCTATATTAAGTTAATTTATTATTATTATCCAGCCATCCATCCATTTTTGAAACCGCTAATCCTGGTGAGGGTCGCGGGGAAGCAGGAGCCAATCCTGGCAGGCATAGGGCGCAAGGCAGGAATACACCCAGGATGGGATGCCAGTCCATCGCTGGGCAACACACACAGACATATTATTATTATTATTATTATTATTATTATTATTATTATTATTATTATTATTATTATTATTATTATTATTATTATAATAATAACATTTTAACATTTTCACTCTTTCAATTATGCCATTATTCTTGGAATATGCAGAAGACATAGAAAAAGGAATGAATGGATCCAAGAACAAACCGATATATATATTTGAAAATGCTGGCAGAAGCCATTTTCAGTACAGTGCCCTCTCCGTCTCCTGGCCAAACAGCTGCACAGAGGGGCTTCTATTGATATTTGCAAGGGGACAGGGGCTTGGGGTGAGCGGCCCCTGCAGGGAAATGGACCCTGGTGGACAGGACTGGGGCGAGTGGTCAGCCTCTAAATAGTTATATGGACATTATAATGTGCTGTAAGCAGATATTTAAAGAACGGTAGCCTCCATCGCCGTTGCTCAAAGGGTTAAAGATGGGCGTGGCCAAGGCCAGGGGTCATGAACTCGAGCTGCCCCCAACACTGGTACTTCCTATGTAGTTAACCACACCCCTCAGTTGTGTGCATGGCAACATCACAATGGTATCTCCATGGTGAACCGGTTTATAGCGCGCTGAAGACTCTATTGCGCATTCGGATTAAACCTGCGGACGAAGGATAAAGCGTAAAGACTGCCATCCTCTGGTTAATCCATGAATTGCAGAAAAAGAGAGAAAGCTGTGAGTTTGTCCTTCACTGGTGTGTCGCTGTGTTGCTAATGAAGTGCTGGGTGTATTAGTCCTTTATCCTCGCTAGACAGCACTTCTCATTTTTATTATGCTTCTTGTGATGATCCTCTTCCTCTGCTCTGTGGCGTTTGTACTGAGATTCTGCCCTGTCTGCACACAGGACCCGCCCACACAGCCAGGAGCAGCGGCCCGGGCCACAACCCCCTCCATATGGAAGCGCGCCCGTAACTTCCTCTGCAGTCTGGGCGGTGCGACTCCCGAGACAAGGGACCAGGAGCTGAGAGGAGAGGAGTCTGCGGACGTCCCATCAGTTATTGCTGGGGAGTCGGTGACAGATTCTCTCTCTGTGCCGGGGGCTGCGGAGACACCAGCCCCAACCACAACACCCTCCCAGTGGAAGCGGGTCCGAGACTTCGTCTCCCACCTGTTCAGGGCGAGGGACGAGAGAGCCTGATCTGGACTAGTGTGCTGGAGTGCCCTGGAGGCTATAGAGTCCACTGCTGCCCTGAATCATATTTGCATTGAACTGATTAGTGCCCTGATCCAATGTCATCAAAGACCTCGTTCACACTTACTAGGCTGGCCCTGGCCCTCTCAGATTTAGTCCTGCTGTTCACAATATCACACTGCATTTGCATCTGAAATTGCAAGTGAAGTTCAGAGTGCAGTCATACTTGGTAGGAGAAAAAAACATAAATTGTGTAGCTGGTAAACTTTCTATTGTTTTTTTCATCTACTGGGATGATGCAGAAATGTTTATAATTCGGATGGAAGATAAGGTAAAATAAAAAACCGCAGGAAGTACTCGATCGCCACTGTCTGTAAGGATATACAGTTAGGTCCATAAATATTTGCACAGTGACACAATTGTGATCATTCTGGCTCTGGACGCCACCACAATGGATCTGAAAGGAAGCAATCAAGATGTTCCTTGTCCAGAGAAAAGTGCAGTCTAGAGAAAAGGTAGTTTTTCCAGGGAACTGAATATACATTTTGTTTAGGCCTTCTTTTGAGCTGCAGATGTGAATGCACTTAGGCCTCCTAAATCCTCAAATGTGAACTGGGTCAGTTCCAAGGATGTCAGGGACAAGATTGTAGACCTACACAAGGCTGGAATGGACTACAAGACCATTGCCAAGCAGCTTGGTGAGAAGGTGACAACAGTTGGTGTGATTATTCGCAAATGGAAGAAACACAAAATAACTGCCAGTCTCCCTCGGTCTGGGGCTCCATGCAAGATCTCACCTCGTGGAGTTTCAATGATCATGAGAACAGTGAGGAATCGGCCCAGAACTACACGGGAGGATCTTGTTAATGATCTCAAGGCAGCTGGGACCATAGTCACCAAGAAAACAATTGGTAACACACTACGCCGTGAAGGACTGAAATCCTGCAGCGCCCGCAAGGTCCCCCTGCTCAAGAAAGCACATGTACAGGCCCGTCTGAAGTTTGCCAATGAACATCTGAATGATTCAGAGGAGAACTGGGTGAAAGTGGTCAGATGACACCAAAATCAAGCTCTTTGTCATCAACTCAACTCGCCATGTTTGGAGGAGGAGGAATGACCCCAAGAACACCATCCCCACCGTCAAACATGGAGGTGGAAACATTATGCTATGGGGGTGTTTTTCAACTGCACCTCATCAAAGGGACGATGGACGGGGCCATGTACCGTCAAATCTTGGGTGAGAACCTCCTTCCCTCAGCCAGGGCATTGAAAATGGGTCGTGGATGGGTATTCCAGCATGACAATGACCCAAAACACACAGCCAAGGAAACAAAGGAGTGGCTCAAGAAGAAGCACATTAAGGTCCTGGAGTGGCCTAGCCAGTCTCCAGACCTTAATCCCATAGAAAATCTGTGGAGGGGGCTGAAGGTTCGAGTTGCCAAACGTCAGCCTCGAAACCTTAATGACTTGGAGAGGATCTGGAAAGAGGAGTGGGACAAAATCCCTCCTGAGATGTGTGCAAACCTGGTGGCCAACTACAAGAAACGTCTGTCCTCTGTGATTGCCAACAAGGGTTTTGCCACCAAGTACTAAGTCGAAGGGGTCAAATACTGATTTCCCTCATTAACATGCAAATCAATTTATAACAAAAGAATTTTAAAATGAATCCTAAAATGTACAGGCAGCCAATGAAGCGAGGCTAAAATTGGAGAAATATGCTCGTGTTTACGTGCTCCAGTTAAAAGACGCGCTGCAGCATTTTGTACCATCTGCAGACGAGCAACAGAAGACCCACTAACCCCCACATACAGTGCATTACAGTAATCCAGCCGAGTGGTAACAAAGGCGTGGATTACTGTCTCAAAGTGTTGCCTCAGAAGAAATGGCTTTATTTTAGCCAGCTGCCTCAATTGGAAAAAACTTGATTTAACGACTGCCCTAATCTGATTTTCAAGCTTAAGGTCAGAGTCGATTTTAACACCTAGGTTTGTAATAGTTGGCTTGCTGTACTGGGCCAGGACACCCAAATCAACAGGAGTGGTCCCAGCGGTGCCACCAAAAACCATCACTTCAATCTTTTTCTCATTGAAACTTAATAAATTAAGAGACATCCAGGCCTTTAGATCATCAAGACACTCGAGTAAAGATCTAACAATGTCAGTCTTCTTAAGAGGCACATAAATCTGACTATCGTCCACGTAACAGTGAAATGACATGCCATGCTTCCTGATTATTGAACCAAGCGGGAGCAAATGAAGAGAAAAAAGAAGAGGGCCTAAAACTTACACAAGCACCACAGTAAGTGAACCTCAGGATTAAATAATTACCTTAATATTAGACTATGAATGCCAATAAGACCATTTGATGATGTTTGTTTCCAATGTATATTGTTCTCCAAGCAAAATGGTCTAGGACCCAAGCACGGGGTAAAACTCATAGCAGAGAGTAACCAGAACTGCTCAGACTCTTGCACAGACAAGTAAACAAGACTTCACAGTGACTGTAGGAGACAAAGGGGTTTACAGATTGAATGGAAGGGCTTCAATGAATGGGGACAGATGTGCTGAGGGATTGGAAAACGAGGAGCAATTAATTAATCAGGGTGAAGGAGAATGGCAAGTCGTGGTAAAAAGTGACCTCTTGTGGGAAGTGAGGGAATGTCATGGCTGGGCATGACCCCTACTATGGACCAAGGAGGAACTATTTTTTAAGAGCATCAAAATTAATATTTTGATAACCTTGTGAAAATCCATTATTCCAATTTGTATTGGTATTAGCTATTTTGTGAACTCTTGCTCAGACCAACAACGAGGTGTGTGTTTATTATATTCATAATTTCTGACAAATTACATTTATTCTCCTACTTCTCCTAAGTGTCTGGATTTGTCTTTGCATTCCGGGTGCCTTGTTGTAAGATGTGTTTTCAGCTTTGCAGGTTTCATTGCCTAATTTGACAGAATTTGCAAGCATACTACACACTGCGACCGCCCATCACTAAATTCCATTAAACCAAAATCATTGTAATTGTCATCAAACTTTCTGTTCTTTTACTTGTTACTGGACTCGGCATTATCACTGCCTTCAGCACAACCAGCCCTATATGGACGTTTTATTATTATTATTATTATTATTATTATTATTATTATTATTATTATTATTATTATTATTATTATTATTATTTCTTGGCAGATGCCCTTATCCAGGGTGACTTACAAAATATAACAATTACAAAGTGCAAAAACAGAGTGCAGTTCAAGGCATAAAACATTACAAATTCAAATTTACAAAATACAGTGCAATTGAAAGCATAATACATTTGACAAATTCCAATTTACACAAGTGAATGTAATAAAGAAGGTCTTACATCCTGGGCTTCCATCCATAACTGTCAGAAACAGACTCCATTAGGGTGACATGAGGGCCCGACGTCCTCTAGTGGGACCTGTGCTCACAGCCCAGCACCGTGCAGCTCAATTAACATTCGCCAGAGAACACTAGAATTGGCAGGTCCGCCATTGGCACCCCGTTATCTTCACAGATGAGAGCAGGTTCACTCTGAGCACATGTGACAGACGTGAAAGAGTCTGGAGACGTCATGGTGAATGTTATACTGCCTGCAACATCATCCAGCATGACCGGTTTGGCGGTGGGTCAGTGATGGTCTGGGGAGGCATATCCTTGGAGGGTCACACAGACCTCCACATGCTAGCAAATGGTACCCTGACTGCTGTTAGGTACCGGGATGAAATCCTCAGACCCATCGTCAGACCTTACGCTGGTGCAGTGGGCCCTGGGTTCCTCCTGGTGCAGGACAATGCCCGGCCTCATGTGGCCAGAGTATATAGGCAGTTCCTGGATGACGAAGGCATTGATGCCATTGACTGGCCTTCACGTTCCCTAGACCTGAATTAAATTGAGAACCTTAGGGACGTTATGTATCGGTGCATCCGACGCAACCAAGTAGCACCACAGACTGTCCAGGAGCTCACTGATGCCCTGATCCAGGTCTGGGAGGAGATCCCCCAGGACACCATCCGCCGTCTCATCAGGAGCATGCCCAGAGGTTGTTGGGAGTGCATACAGGCATGTGGGGGCCATACACACTACTGAGTCACATCACAGTTGCCGTGATGAAATTCACGCAAGTTGGAACAGCCTGTGATTTCAATTGCTTACTTTGATTTTCGGAATGAGTTTAAATCCAATCGGTTGGTGAATTTGGTTTCCATTGACCGATGTTACGTCATTTTGTTCTCAACGAATTTCACAATGTACAGTAAAGATTTTGATCTTTAATATATTTCGTTCATCAAGATCCGATGTGTGATTTAAGTGTTGCCTTAAATGCCTTTGAGCAGTGTATATTGTGAGAAATAGCACATGGGGGGCTTTAAAAACCTCAATCTTAAACCTCGCTAAGAGACCTGGGCCTTTTGGTAATTCGGTAAGGTCATGGCCAGGGGCCACAGTGACTAGGGGCTCTACCTGCGAGTCTGTGGGTTTGGAAGCTGAGCTGAGCCCGCTGAGCCGCCACGCCAGCAGAGAGAGCCGTGCTGCTTTCCCCGAGTCGAGCTCGCCTTCAACGGCCTCTAATTGGGTCATTAGCCGTTAATTGGCTAATTGGCCTCTAATCCGTGCTTATTAGGATGTTTAGTTGTAATTCTTGTATATTTTTATCATAATCGTGACCTCTGTTCATGAGCTCTGTGTAATAATACATTTGGCTGAATGAGTGTGTTTGATTGTTTCATTGACTTGAAAGGGCTTACATTCAAGAGGTACCCTTCGCAGGGTAGCCACAGAGCGCTTTACAGACTGGTAAACATACAACAAATGTACAGCAAAATAAAGGAGGGTTGTGCTTCATCAGACTTCCATGGTGGGAGACGAGTTGCCTCGTCGGACCCTCAGAGGGGGATGTTGCTGGAAGACAAAAAGACGGTTTTGCTCAGACACTGGTCATGCAATACAGGACATTTCCAACAACAATTGTGCATTGCATGTCCATAGCACACTGGTGGCATTATGGGCTAGAAAAACAGAGACTGAACAGATGAGTCTTCAGCCGTGATTTAAAGGCTAAGACGGAGGGGGAATCTCTTACATTGGCTGGAAGATCATTCCACAGTTTCGGGGCCCTATAACTGAATGCTCGACCACCTGCGGTTTTCTTGTGTGTTTTAGGGACCACTAAGTAACCGGCTTCCTAGGATCTCAATAGCTGACCTTGAGTGTATTCGATAAGGAGATCTTTTAAGTAGGGGGCTGCCAGTTTCTTTAGTGCTTTAAATCTTGACACATTCTGAATGTGTGATTCAAAGGATAGATTATGGTCACAGATGACACCCAGGTTTCATGCCATCTCTTTAGTGGTGAAATGAAAGTTATCATTTCTCAATTTTGTCAGTGTATGATGAACAATTCGATTTTTGTCCCCTAAAATTAGGACTTCTGTTTTGTCAGAATTAAGCATAAGAAAATTACTTGTCATTCATGTTTTGGATCCATGTAACTAGCGAGTGATGAAGTTGGGGAAAGGCCGTCAATAGGACACTACAATTTCAAGATTTATTTGCAAGAAAAGGATGTAAGCTGGCATTAAATCAAAACCTTCACCTAGTTGCTAATAAAAATATTTAAATTAAAGAAAATCCGTGACAAATTGTAATGTATTTAATACACAAGAGTACTTTATTTTTGATAATCATACTTCATGGCCCTGTTCTCTGAAAACAAATAGAGGCCTTGGATTCATCTGACAAGTTAGAGTCGAGGCATTGATGAAACTCATTCACACATATGTTCATTCATTTTGTCAGAAAGGAAATGGATTTCTGGGGGTGAACCTGTTTCTCCTTCACAAAAGTAAGAGACTTTATTCCTCCTTAAAGTGAATGTGGACAAGAAATGGCTTTCGGAATGGTGTTAGTGTAACAGGCGGTCATCATATCAGCTTTTTGCAATTCTTCCTCATGTTTCATATGTTTTGATACTGAAAGACTTTATTGCCCAGTTTTCCTAGTTTTGCAAAGCCACTGTATGAATTTTTGCAAAAGGAAGTGCCTGAAGATTTCTACAGTGCTGGAATTGGGACAGAGAGCCACACTAAAGCAAAGAGAACAGTTCAAACAAGCGACTGTGACAGCTTCACCATGAGCAGCACCCCCCCGCACAAGAGTGAGACCAAAACATAGGCCGTGGAAATGGTCTGTCCTACACATGAATGCTGCTGTTCACAAGTTCTCCAGGACCATGCTGGAACAAACCTATGAAAATACCCTCATCTGCGGTTTCTGAGGAACCTCATGAAGTCACATTCAGTGTCACCTGTGGAGAGAGCACCACAGATAGAGGTTTCTCGAGTCAGTCTGTACAGTGCGTCATGCCCCTTAATTATACTGATCTTTAATTAGCATCATTCTTTATGACTGCAGAGTTTACAGATAGACTCAATGCTTGTGGGAACCTGTGTGGCATGGTGAAGAAAAGCATGATTGCCATCAAGTGTTCACTGCCATGAGGAGACCACTTTCAAGACCCGTGTCAGGAGTGTATTGGACGTTGCTGGGAGCGCACAAGGATCCACAGAGCGGGAAGAGGAGGCGGAGAGCGTCTGTAGGGGAGCGATGTTTGGACATGGTGAAAAGTAAGGGTCTGAGTTGCACGAATAATAGATCACAGATTTCATTTTATTCATGAAATTCGACATGTTCCAGAGACTGCCAGCAATAAACATCAGATATTTACCATATTATCCGGTTTCATTATATAGGATTTGGCATTGCAGCAAACGTTTGTTTTCTCTGATTCAGAGGGATTCATGTATTTTAATCATATTTGAGACTTTAAATATTTGGCATGCAATTGAGTCATGTTTTCCATTAACCATGTTTACTGTACATATGTATAAATAATAATAATTAGGATGTTAACTATGTGAGTCATAGTACATATTAATGCTCATTTGCCTTCAGCTGATGACAAAATGACGTGACCTTTGAAGGGGGAGAGCTGATGTTCTGACGTTGCTCTCAATGTCTGTCTCTTTCTGTGTGACTGTCTCTCTGTTTTCCCCAGCGCTGGCACTAGATCCAGTCGGCCACAAATTCAAAGTCCTTGAAGAGCTCTTGCTCCTCCTCAGTAAGGGCCCTGCACTTGTGGGGCAGAGTGAACATGGTGCCTGCGGAGCTGCACAGGACCTCAGGCTTGCTGATTGTAGGGATGAAGGGAGGCATCACTTTCTTGGCAAGCAGTGCTGGCCAATCCATGCTCTGAAACAAGAGAGAAGAAAAGAATGGATAAGGTGGTGCCGCCTCCATGGGACAGAGCCCTAAAACAGTTGTGTGTGCCATGTACCCTGAAAAAGGGGTGGGCCTTTACGTCTTCCACTCCGCGCTCCCCGGTGCCCAGCCGCCACTCTGGGTCTTTCTCCAACAGCTGCAGATGATTCAAAACAAGAAGGAGAGGCTCGTTTATTCTCCAGCAATGAACTTAAAACTGAAACGTGATACTGGAGAGAAGTTCCATCACATTTCAATAACAGTGACATGCATTCATTCTGGTTGGGAAGCAGGATACCAAGGCACAAACTGGAGGAAAAAACTTGGCACACCCTGTGATGATGAAGGTGGCTTCTCTGGAGAGGTGGCTGGGGAACTGCACTGCATCTCTGATGATGCTCTCGAACATGGCGTTCTCATCATTGCCAGTGAAGGGACGCTACGGGCACAAGGAGAAAGACAGGAGTGTGCATTGAAGGGTGACTCCAGACCGAGCCTTTGAATTATTCACAATCTGAGCCCAGGACTGCAAAAGCCACGCGGACACAAATAGTGTAAACTGTGCTACCAAATGGTCAATTCAGACCTGAGACATGACTTATTAAAGCAGATCAATTATAGAATAGAAAGTGAAATTCATTGCTGCAGTAACCGCAGTCCTCCCGAGAACCAAACCTGGTGAACAAAGTGGCAATGCAGGCATGTGCTTTCAGTTCTGTGTGCACGAGAGAGCTGTATGACATTAAACACTGACTTGTGTTTCAGCTTTTGGAGCTATTAGTTTACATTTTCCTTTAGATTGGCATTTGCAAAATCAACATGTTTAATGTTAGAATACCCACCTTTCCAACAAGCATTTCATACAGCAGCACCCCCAGTGCCCACCAGTCCACAGCTCTGGTATAATTCTCCTCTGTAAGGGCTTCGGGGGCAATGAAGTCAGCTGTGCCAATGAATGTGCCAGTGCGATCGCTGGCACCCATGCCTGGCAAGAACAATGAATAGGAATTGGGAAAACACATTGGAGTAAAAATGTAAGTTATACATAGTGCTAAACGAGGAAATCAACACTATTGTTTTTGTAATGTAACTTCTTTGCATATCCCAAAGTGGGCGATTTTAACAAAGCCTTCTTTGTCCAGCAACAGGTTGTCCAGCTTCAGGTCCCTGCAATAAAAATACAGTATTATCACATGGTTGCAGAATAGAGAGAGGACATGCCCGGAACACGATAACTATTTCACTGTCAGCCATTAAAGGAAACTCACAGGTCTCACACTGTGTGCATTCAGATTCATATCTGCACTGATATCAGGACGTGGCTTCTCTTATCAGTCACAATCAATCATTTACAAAATCTATGAGAAATTACATGAAATGGGAGAATAGTTTAGGTGGATTTTGTCTTCTCTGTATGTTGTAAAAAGTGCTGATGTGTGAGACCTTACCTGTGTGCTCTCTTGTGGCTGTGTAGATGCTCCAGACCCACCACCACACAGGCAGCAGTAAATCTGTTCAAGAAAAGAGACCAATAACAAGAAAGCTCAGATAAAATATAATTTGCAATCAATTCTGACTATATAGGTACACAGTTCAACATCATTACTGTTGGCAGAGCAAGCTTCTATGCCCATGCAGCTCAGCGTTTTACTCACACAGCCCGGGGAAATGCGTCCGCGTCTGGGTCCATCTTAAGGTCTCCCCTTACAACATACTCCATTTTGAGGCACACATGCCTGCTGGTTTGGAAGGCGCCAAAATAGTTCACCAGGAATGGGTGCTGCTCACTGTTTAACATCTCAAAGGTGCGCCTCTTGCACATGAGGCTGGGAGAGACAAAAGACAGACAGCAGCTGAAAATACACTTATCAACAGCTTGGGTGAAGACGTCCACAGATGCAACAAAATGGCAGCTTTTCTGCTGAGTAAGACAGTTAAAAAAGTCAATGAAGACTGTCACCCTCCACGTCTTTGCTGAGCTCTGGAAGGTTGGCAATAATTAAACTTGGCCCACAGATTCCACAGTACTCAGAACTTTAGTGAAAATGTAAAAGTCTTTATTCCACTGTGTGGGGAAATGGAGCAATTCTCCTCAGGTCCACACTACACCAGCATTGGCCTTAAAAGGTAAACTCCAGGTATAAAGCAAATAAACAAAACAAAAACAAAACAAAACACTCACTGGGTTTGTAAAAAGAAAACAGAAACTAGCTACTAACATGTAGCTTGGTCGAGCATTAAAAAGCTGACTTTGACCTTCTGCTCTTTCATGTCACACCCCAAACATACTCTCTCTCTGCTCACTTTCTGCTTCCCCCCTAGTTACTCCTGGGCTTCCCTTAAATAACCAGGATGACAGGCTTCTGTAACTCCATTTCCACAGCAAACCCACACAACCAACTGACTCCTCACAATCCACACACATCCACCACCAATCCACCCCCCACAACACAATCCCAAGGTTAAATCAAAATACATGTAAACAGGTAAGTATTTACAGAGATCAGTTCAGTTAGCGGTTGAGCAATAATAAGTGAGGGACAAAACGACGATACCACCCTACTAACCCAAGAAAAGATCTGACGGCTTTCCTGGTTGTAGGTGGAGAACACATTCGGATAGCCGCCACTTTATCCACTTTTGGTTTCAAAACACCATTGCCAAGGATGTAACCGAAGTACTGGACCTCCTTTCTGACCAGTGCACACTTCCCCCCATTGATTGTCAGTCCAGCATCCTGAATTTTCTGGAGCACCGATTTGACGTGGACCAGATGTTGTCTCCAGCTGGTGCTATAGATGACCACATCATCCAGGTATGCTGCTGCAAATGTTTGACAGTCAGCAAGAATTCTGTCCATCATACACTGGAATGTGGTGGTGCTCCATGAAGCCCAAACGGCAACACCCTGAACTGAAACAATCCAAAGGGTGTCCCTTGGTCTAAAGCATTAAAACCTCACCATGATGAGGTTAATTTATCTTTGCTCTGCTGAGAAACCCAGAAGCCAGGACAGCAAGGAATTGGAAGTCGACTTGGCAGGGGTCGGCTTCGATGTGGCAGGGGTCGGCTGCCGTCAGCTGAGACGTGGCTGGCGTCGGGTTTGTTCTTCCATGATTTATTTATTCTGATCTCTTTTAGGGTTTGACTGGACTGGTTGTTAACCTGTGGCATGTTATCCCTTTTTTCTTTTGTAAAAACCTCTGTGTAATACTAATTTAGAACATTTGCCACATCTTGTTCGTTTTCCAAGATACTTCCATTTTTGCACTTTATCTGTTTCACTTCCTCCTCGACGTGGTTGTAGTATTGAAAAAAGCTCTTTGCTTTAGTTTTAGCTCTGAGAGCTATGTTTCTTTCTATTTCCCTCTTTGCTTTCCTGATCCCTTTCTTAAGATTTCTTTGCAGCTCAACATATTCTATGTATTTTGTTTCATCTCCATTCCTATTGTATGTGCTATACAACATTTTCAATCTCTTGGTATTTTTTGCAGACTTCTGTTAAACAATTTTTGCCAATGCTTTTTGGTCCTCAATTTGCTATGTTTTGGTACAAATTTCTCCTGAGCCTCAAGCAGTATATTATTAAAATATGAGCATCCATTTTCAACTGAATCTGTATCCAGTTTGTTCCAGTCTACCTCTTCTACAGTACTGTGTAAACGTTTTATGCAGGTGTGAAAAAATGCTGTAAAGTAGGAATGCTTACAAAAATAGACATGTTCATAGAATATATTTATCAATTAACTAAATGCAAAGTGAGTGAACAGAAGAAAAATCTAAATCAAATCCGAGCTGAAAACAGCACAGCAATTATAACAGCAGCAGCACAGCTCTCCTCAGCCTGGCCTCAGCTCCAAACCACACCTCCTGCAGCTCTGGGCAGATCCAGGAAGTCCCTCCACACACACAGGTAAGTTTCGTTTCTGCTGAAACAGCCTGACTGGAACTGCGTCTCTCTGCCTCTCAGTCTCTCAGTGAAATGGCAGAAGCTGGATTTTTCCTGGACCAGATCAGCTGCTCAGTGTGTCTGGACACACTGAATGATCCAGTGACTATTCCCTGTGGACACAGTTACTGTCTGGGCTGTATTAAGAGCTGCTGGGACCAGGATGATAATATCGGTATCTACAGCTGCCCCCAGTGCAGAAACACCTTCACCCCGAGGCCTGTTCTCTGCAGAAACACCATGTTTGCTGAAGTGGTGGAGAGACTGAAGAAGACAGGGCTAAATGCCCTTCCTCCTCCTCCTCCTGTTCACAGTCCTGCTGGACCTGGAGATGTGTTGTGTGATTTCTGCACTGAAGAAAAGATGAGAGCTGTGAAATCCTGTCTGGTGTGTCTGGCCTCTTACTGTCAGTCTCACCTCCAGCCTCACTTCAAGTCTCCTGCCTTTCAGAAGCACAAGCTGGTTGATGCCACCGGGCGTCTGGACGATGTTCTCTGTCCTAATCATCAGAAACTGCTGGAAGTCTATTGCCGCACTGATCAGAAGTGTATCTGTTTGCTGTGTACAATGGATGATCATAAAAGCCACGATACAGTCTCAGCTGCAGCAGAAAGGGCTGAGAAACAGGTGAGGACTGTGACTCTGACTCAGGGTATGGAGGGATAGTAGAACAGCGCTGTGCTGTGCTTATGATCACAGTTTACAGGCTGCCAAGCAGATCCACTCTGAGTTTTGTGAAGTGAAATCTGTTTTTGGTGATTACATTTCCTCTCCCCAAATAAAAAGTACAGATGGTGGAGCTCTACTGAAAACAAGGAGCTGTTACTGAAACACTTCACTGTCTTGTACAGCACAGTACAAGAGAGAGTCACCATCAAAGACATGAGACAAAGCTAGTCTGAAACCCATCTTAGGGAACAACTACAAAGAGAGATATTTTCAAGATAATATTGTATACAGAAATTGGTGCCCATACTGGAATAAACCAGTAATCTTAAAGCCACAGTGTTTTTATTATTCTGATTCTGATTATGAGTATGTACATCTTTTTAATTTAATCTGTGGTTTGTATTCAAACACTGTCATTTTTTTCATTGTTTGCTGAAATTCAAACACATTCCTTGCAGGATGACATTCTGTGCAGGAAGTGAACACAAAAGTATGTTTTGGGAAATACATTTTAAATATCTCTGACCTTCAATATCAATACAAATCTTACAGTAAATCACAGTAGCACATTATTATTTCTGGATTTATTCTAAATTATTCAATGAGATTCAGGTTGATTCTCATCTCTGGATATTGTATTAAATGCATGCAAGGGAAGAGCCACCCATCCCTCATGAAGCGATGAAGCAAATCTATATACACATGTACTTTTCATGGGTGTATTGATGGGAGGCACACAATGTAGTTGGAGGGACCTGGGAGTGTTTAATCTATCACAACAATATGATATTGGCGTGAGGGGAGACAGAGTTTGGAGAAGTACTGGCTTCATTGACCATTTTCTAAAGCAGACATCACATTCCTATCCTAGCAGGAGATCCCATACCTTTAGTTTCAGGGGTCTTTTGTTCTTGATGCAAACAGGAGCTACACTTACCAATTGTGTGTCTGCAGGCCTGATTGGCAAACCTGTCTGTGAACAAGAGCCACAGCCATACATGTTTTATTACACAGGCTATGTATTTACCCCATTATAATAATTTCATACACATCCAATTTAAATCTGCACACTTTTAGTTATGGAATGTAAACTGGACTGCAAAAAAAAAGTTTGCTGCATCAGAATCATTCTCTCTCTATTGTTTTGTCATATGTTGCCATTGTTCTTTTTTTAAATATAATACTTTAGTACTAATTATTCTGTCTGATATAAATTATTTATTCACCTTATTAGCCAAATTAAAAGGAAATTATCCCATCATATTGATCTATGAGGTGAGCACTATTAGATCACCTCATAAAACAAATATGTAAGCAAAGATTTCTGACAAATTAGATTATTTCTTACACTGTTCTCAAATCTCTGACACAATGTAGAGTCTCTGAATAAAGTCAGGACAGAGCCTGGCCACTTGGCTTCAATACTTGAAATGAGGCAGGTGGATTCACAGATCATATGAGAATAACTGAGGTCAAGTCATGGATGATGTACAGTATTATCCAAAATCTGATACCCTACTATCTAGCACAGGCATTGTATAGGCCTAATTGTCATTAACATTGTCATTAATGTCATAAGCACCTGTACATTAATGCTGTGAAATGATTTCCTGTTCACAAAATCTGCCTCATTTGGTCCTGAGGTGCCTGGATGTGGATCTGACTGTACAGCACCAATGACTTTGTGGTTCTCAGCATAATAATGTAGCCTGTAGTACAATAACAATAGGATTACCTATTCACTAAATTGCATATAACCTTGTAGCAGCAGGGTTGCCAATATTTTGAACTGAGTATAGGAACGTGCCACTAGCAATAAAGCACAGCCCTGTGCATATAGTCTGTGTTACTATCAAAGCACAGCTGTGCCGCGTGGTTTGTTAATGTACAGCTCAAGCAGATTTATTAGGTACATTATAGCTTGCCGACTGAATCTATAGCACTCAAAAAGGAAAATGTGAATAATGCATATTATATTTGCGCTGGAGCAGGTTTACGTTTAAGAATCCTGCTTCGAGGATGGAAAAGCCAGACTTCTGTCGATTTATCCTCAATGTTAGCTGGCTAAGTTGGTTAGCCAGCTACGAGGAACAGGGCCCTGGTCCCCAACCTGCCTGCAAGCGAGTGCTACTCCCAGTCATTATGTTTAATGCAGAGTCCCATCTGTCTCTTAGGAAAGTTCATTTTTTACTCATGAGTATGTTTCCAATGATTTCTTCATATAGGATTAAATCTAGTTAGTGATTAACTTACTTAATTAATGTATTTATTGATTTGTTTGTTTATGTATGTTATTTCCAGATTTGTAATATGATATTGTATTTTGTAACTAATTTACTCCCATATATAAATAACTAAATATGGCATTGAATTATTTAACCCTTAATATGCTGCATTTAAATATATTGCTAACTCAGTGCTATGCCATTGCATTGTATAGTATAGATTTGCTCATTAAGGTTGGGAAAAGCCTCTTTAGGAATGATGATGTGTCTCTGTCCACAGAAGCAGCTGGGAAAAACATGAGGACAATACCAGCAGAGAGTCGAGCAGAGAGAGAAGGAGCTGAAGACACTGAGACAGGCTGTGGAGTCACTCAAGGTGGGAACTGACCAGAGGAGGAGCTGACATTAACACACACTGACACCCCCGCAGCAATCCTCTGGAGTATATATACTGAGGTGCAGACCAGTGTCAGTGCTGTCCTTCTGTAATAACCCCTGTGTGTCTCTCACTCAGAGCTCTGCACAGACAGCAGTGCAGGACAGTGAGAGGATCTTCACTGAGCTGATCCGCTCCATTGAGGGAAGGCGCTGTGAGGTCACACAGATGATCAGAGCTCAGGAGACGGCTGCAGTGAGTCAGGCTGAGAGGCTCATAGAGAGACTGGAGCAGGAGATTGCTGAGCTGAGGACGAGAGACGCTGATCTGAAGCAGCTCTCCCTCACAGAGGATCACGTCCACTTCCTCCAGGTAACGTCGCTGCTCTTGGGCAATATGCAGGACAGAAGGGGCATCTTTCACACAGAGCTCTCCAATGGAGCTGCTCCTGGTTTCTCCCCTGGAATCTGCTGTACAATTTTCACTCTGCCGACCTCTCTCTCTCTCACACACACGTTTATAATTACCAGTCTCTACCTCAGTTAAGTGCACTCCATTGCAATAAAGTACATTTAAAAGTCAAGTCTCTTTCTCTCTCTCTCTCTGCTGTAGAAATGCCAGTCTCTCTGTGCCCCTCCTGGAGCTGCAGACTCGCCCAACATCACTGTCAGTCCACTCTTCTCTCTTGAGGCTGTGGGGAAAGCTGTCACTGAACTGAAGGAGCGACTGGAGGACATCTGCCAGGGGGAACTGGTCAAGATCTCACAGACAGGTTGGTGGAGAAACACATTGTCACAGGTGTCCAGGGAGCAGCTGATCTCACTGACATGTCCAGCTCTGGAGGGACCTGACCCCTCGCTGACAGAGAGGCTGGAGGTTTATGACACTCAGTCTCTCTCATGAGGAAAGGGAAGCTGTTTGTGTCCTGGATTCATCCACAAGGCTCAGTTGTCCTTCTCTCTCTGTGTGTCTCTGTCTGTCTCCCCAGTGAAGAGGGACTCCAGTCTGCAGGATCCAGAGCCCAGGACCCGAGCAGAGTTTTTACAATGTGAGTCTGTTTCACACTGCAACTCTCCACTGAAAGATGCTCGACTCCTTTAGAGATGAGCTGACAGCACAGAACAGAGACGCACACTCACACTGACACACCTGCACTACAATACACACACTGACACACAATCAATCCCACAGACACACTGAAACAAGGCAACACAAGAGTAATATCATTCTGTAATGAAAACCCCGACACTGTGTTTTATCATTTACAACTGATTAACAATTAAATAATTAATATTGTAATATTGTAAATTTCACAGACAATTTTTACAGTGTAGTGATTGGTCTTTTTACCTGCCTGTCTTGTCTCTCCTGTCCAATCAGATTCATGTGACGTCTGATCACCCAGAGAGATTTGACCGCCTGTGTCAAGTGCTGTGCAGAGAGGGTCTGTCTGGGACTCGCTGTTACTGGGAGGCTGAGTGGAGTGGGAGAGGGGCTGCTATAGGAGTCACATATAGAGGAATCAGCAGGAAAGGACGGTGTAATCCCTGTCACCTTGGACTCAATGACAAGTCCTGGAGCTTGATGTGCTCTGGGTCCAGTTGCTCTGTCTGGCACAATAAAGAGGAGACTGTTATATCCACTGGTGCTGCCCACAGAATAGGAGTGTTTGTGGACCATGGAGCCGGAACTGTGTCGTTCTACAGCGTCTCTGACCCCATGACCCTCCTGCACAGACCAGACCACCTTCACTGACCAGCTCTATCCTGGGTTTTGGCTGTGGGGTAATGGTACCAGTGTGACCCTGTGCCAGCTGGAATAGCCTCCTCTGTGTGTATTGAGCTCCTGTCTGTGCCCCCACTCCTCAGTGACCAGTGATCAGTTCTGACTGGAGTTTATTAAATTAAATGTGCGATGTCTTGTAAATTCTCTCTAAATTATTTAAATGTCACGGTTTTTACCTTCCCCTGTTTACACTATCTTAAAACTATTAAAATGTTTAAAACAGGGGCTCATTTTTATGTGATCAATCGCACACCGAATCGTATATTTGTAATCCCTCGTTATATGTTAATGGTAATCCAAATATAGACGCTTTCCGACTGCAGAAATACAAACCCTACAACCTCACAAAACTTTTTTATTAACGTTTTTATAGGAATCTCATTCCCAATAAAATACTATTTTATTGTATTTAGTATTTTACATTTACATATTCCCAATAAAATACTGTTTTATTTGGTGTAGTATTTTACATTTTCATTAAAAAAAACAATTCAATTTTTTAATACTTATGATTAAAATCTTTAAAAATCAATTCTTAAAATCACTTAAAAAAATTTAAAATCATATTCCCAATAAAAGCTGATGCCCCGCGATGTTATTAGTGTGATTTTGCACATTGATGAAGCTGCAGGTACAGAGAAAACACGCTGACACTGAGTTTGTGGAAACTGTTCAGAAAGGTATGGGTGCCAGTGTTGTAGCCGTGTTTATACACATGTATGAGTTTTGCTTAAGAAACTGGCTGTGACTGCACTGTAACATATATCTGTAATTTTACATGAGAAAATACTGTATTTGCTCACGGAAAAATTACTGTAATTAAAAATTAAACGGAATATCTGTTATATTACGGGCTAGTGCATTGTGGGATAGCTCGAGGAGTAGGCGGGAAACTTCATTTTCAACACGTAACCAACTTCTGCGGTTTTTGCTGGTAAGACTCTATCTCTGTGATCAAAATCATCATTTGAAATGTAAAGACATATAAAACACATACTTAAATGATCATGTCTCACTAAATTAACCAGAACATTTTAACGTAGGCGACACATTGATTTAAGTACGAGGTTGTTTCTACGGTATATGCACTTGATATTGAAGCGTATTCAAAAACAAATAATAGTCTAATAAAAAAGGAGTATGTTAAAGTTATTATTAGGATATAGGCTACTTAATTTAAGCATCCTAGCCGTTTTTGCAAAGTCCTTACTTGTTTATTTTTACAGTCTTTTTAATCATTGTAGTTATTATTATGTAAGGGTGAATATACATTTGGCTGCCAGGACCAGGGTTGAGAGCCACTGCTGTACAGATGCAGCAGTTTATGTGCTGTTTTGTTTAGACTTTTTTTTAACAGTTAAAGATCAGCCATTGCACACACAATGTTCAGGTGCTCAAAATGTGACTTTAGAAATGCCTCAGTCACTGCTTATATAAGACACTGCAGGCAGCATAGAAATGAGCATAATGCACAGTGTTTTTGTGGATTTCCAACTTGTGGTAGAAGGTTTTCAACTTTGAATTCCTTTAATAGTCATGTTACAAGAGTTCACCGTAACTTGAGAGCAGAAGCATGTTCAAATACACGACGCAATATATCTGTAGCTTTGAAATGCTCCTGGGATTGTTGCCGTAAAGAATGTGGAACCTTTAAAGAGCTTGTAGGTCATTATCATCTGAAGGAGGGCCTACAGGTTATTTGTCCATTCGAGTGATGTGGCAGGAAGATATCACAAGGGCTGGGGCATAACAAATATTTCTTCAGCTTATCTGAGTGATGCTGTAGAACAGCCTCATTTACGTAAACAACAGCCATATCTACATATAGAACATCCCACAGAAACTGATAAATTAGCTGAGGTAGGAGAGGAAGAACATAGCAATGGTGAGTCATTGCAAGAGACAAACACTGACAATTTCGCCCAGTTCTATTTAAGTTTACAGGCAAAACATCTTGTTCCAGCCTCAACGATCACACACATGGTCAGTGAAATGAGAGCTCTCCAGGAAATACAACAGGAGTGCACAATGAACATATTAACACAATGTCTCCATGATGGTGGTGTAACTGACCAAATCATAGAGAATGTGGGGGAAACCATATCTGAACAAAGCCCTGTACAAGCAGCACTTAATCATGGAGTTCTTTGTACCCATCATAAGAGAGCTACAGATTACTTTGGGTAGGAATGACAAAGGTCACCACAGGCACTTCCATTATGTTCCTTTAAAAGAAAGCTTACAGGTACTGCTTAAAGACACACACACCATGAGTGAGATTTCAAATCCACTCCCTTCCAAGCTAGGTATATTGCAAGATATACAGTGAGGGAAAAAAGTATTTGATCCCCTGATGATTTTGTACGTTTGCCCACTGACAAAGAAATGATCAGTCTATAATTTTAATGGTAGGTGTATTTTAACAGTGAAAGACAGAATAACAACAAAAAAATCCAGAAAAACACATTTCAAAAAAGTTATAAATTGATTTGCATGTTAATGAGGGAAATAAGTATTTGACCCCTTCGACTTAGTACTTGGTGGCAAAACCCTTGTTGGCAATCACAGAGGTCAGACGTTTCTTGTAGTTGGCCACCAGGTTTGCACACATCTCAGGAGGGATTTTGTCCCACTTCTCTTTGCAGATCCTCTCTAAGTCATTAAGGTTTCGAGGCTGACATTTGGCAACTCGAACCTTCAGCTCCCTCCACAGATTTTCTATGGGATTAAGGTCTGGAGACTGGCTAGGCCACTCCAGGACCTTAATGTGCTTCTTCTTGAGCCACTCCTTTGTTGCCTTGGCTGTGTGTTTTGGGTCATTGTCATGCTGGAATACCCATCCACGACCCATTTTCAATGCCCTGGCTGAGGGAAGGAGGTTCTCACCCAAGATTTGACGGTACATGGCCCCGTCCATCGTCCCTTTGATGAGGTGCAGTTGTCCTGTCCCCTTAGCAGAAAAACACACCCAAAGCATAATGTTTCCATCTCCATGTTTGACGGTGGGGATGGTGTTCTTGGGGTCATTCCTCCTCCTCCAAACAGGGCGAGTTGAGTTGATGCCAAAGAGCTCGATTTTGGTCTCATCTGACCACAACACTTTCACCCAGTTCTTCTCTGAATCATTCAGATGTTCATTGGCAAACTTCAGACGGGCCTGTACATGTGCTTTCTTGAGCAGGGGGACCTTGCGGGCGCTGCAGGATTTCAGTCCTTCACGGCGTAGTGTGTTACCAATTGTTTTCTTGGTGACTATGGTCCCTGCTGCCTTGAGATGATTAACAAGATCCTCCCATGTAGTTCTGGGCTGATTCATCACCGTTCTCATGATCATTGAAACTCCACGAAGTGAGATCTTGCATGGAGCCCCAGACCGAGGGAGACTGACAGTTATTTTGTGTTTCTTCCATTTGCGAATAATCGCACCAACTGTTGTCACCTTCTCACCAAGCTGTTTGGCGATGGTCTTGTAGCCCATTCCAGCCTTGTGTAGGTCTACAATCTTGTCCATGACATCCTTGGACAGCTCTTTGGTCTTGGCCATGGTGGAGAGTTTGGAATCTGATTGATTGATTGCTTCTGTGGACAGGTGTCTTTTATACAGGTAACGATCTGAGATAAGGAGCTCTCACTTTAAGAGAGTGCTCCTAAGCTCAGCTCGTTACCTGTATAAAAGACACCTGGGAGCCAGAAATCTTGCTGATTGATAGGGGATCAAATACTTATTTCCCTCATTAACATGCAAATCAATTTATAACTTTTTTGAAATGCGTTTTTCTGGATTTTTTTGTTGTTATTCTGTCTATCACTGTTAAAATACACCTACCATTAAAATTATAGACTGATCATTTCTTTGTCAGTGGGCAAACGTACAAAATCAGCAGGGGATCAAATACTTTTTTCCCTCACTGTAAGTGATGGACATGCTTTTAAGTCCAATTAATTGTTTGCTTCTGTTTCTCAGGCACTCAAAATTCTGTTGTTTCAAGATGCATTTGAAGTGGCTAATCCACTCGGACCTGCAAAGCAAAAGCACAAAGTCCTTGCAGTGTATTAGACCCTGGGAAGTTTGTATCCACAACACCATTCAACTGTAAATCATATACAACTTGCATTGTTGTGTCTGGAAAAGGACTGTAAATATTTTGGTTCTGAGAAGGTTTTTAAATCGGATGGTTGATGATTTGCATGACATAGAGTTTAGTGGCATATCTGTAGGAAATTAAACATTTAATGGGACTTTAGCATGCATTCTAGGGGATAATCTTGGATCCCATTACATCGGAGGGTTTACTGAAAACTTCAGCTGTTCCACACACTTCTGTAGATATTGTCTGATTGCTAAGTCTGACTTTGTTGCAAACCCTTGTAGCGTAAGGTACACTTATAAATTTCAATTAAAGAAGTGAATTTATAGTATCACCTTATCACGAATCCTGGAATCTTGTAGAACTCAATTTCTGTAATAATTGGACGCAGACACCAATTCCAAAGATATAAATTGTCAAATTTATTCAAAAACAAAGACTAAATGTAGCACTACACTAATTATACAAAAGGGAAAAACGAATTAAAATTCAACTCTAGATCAACAAATCAAAGACAAATCACTTCCGTGACCAAATCAAAGACCATGGGATCGCATATGATAACACACAAATCGTTAAACAAGAAAGGTTATAAACACATTGACTACAATACCGGTTAGTAAGACGAAGGTGAGTCTCTCATTAGTATTGTTAGTCGGACATTAAATAACTACGCAGGTTAGTATTTATGTCGGGTAACTTCTCGTTATATATATATCAGTCTCATTTACGTTTAGGTGCCGAGAAAGATCCTATCATTACTTGTTACCACAATTTCCCTTAACTGATTATTATTCAATGATTAAGGATAGGCAGGGCCACCAATAATCTAATGTCTATTAACGTGTGTCAATTTCAGACTAAACAGTTAAACACGAATGAGAAGATATTTCTCGGCGTTGACAGATTTTATTTCTAAAATTATCAGCAAAACAGTTTAATGCAACACACATTTATATTTAAGAAAACTAAATGATATTACACATTCTAGAGTTATGAATCACAGATTAACATTTCTAATTGATTTCTCAAATGTCATGAATCATGAACTCCAAACTGTTAAACTTATCTGAACTTCGTCGCAGAGAAGCCTCTCTGGCTTCGGGCTCAGATAACAGCACACGGCACGAGGTCCGTGTGGTTTGGAACAAAGGCAGTCCGGTTCGGCTTTGTCCAAGAACTTCCACTCAGTCGATGCACCTGGAAGTTGGGGTTTCGCGAATGTAGAGTCGTTTCCAAACAGATTTTCCACTGGTTTGAAGGCTCCAAGGTTGTGCACAAAATCTTCTTGGCAAGCAGGGTTTCCACCGTAGTTACTTGAAGGCAAAGTCTTTGAGGAAAGCAGGGCCCTGTTTGGTTCCAAGGGTCAAGTTTCTTAAGACTCAAATAGCTATTTAAATGACTGACACTTTCGTATACAGTCGACTTAGTCAATTGTCCAGCTGTAAAACTCCACTGATCAGGTGGGCACAGGCGGGCATGCGCAGTCTGTAAAGTTCTTTATTTAATAAAGTCCTTTAAAAGAATTCTTCGTACGGCTCAATCTCCTTCTCCCAGGTTAACTCTTCTGTTGCCGGCAAAGACTTGGTCGGTTTCTGGTTCCGGTTCTGGCAACAGAGCTACAGGTTGAGCTGTGGCAGCGAGTTACTGGTTCAGGTGAGAGAGAGAGAAAAAGAGAGAGTGCGCTGTTCTTTATAGTCTGTCAGATCAATATGTGATTGGTTCTTGAGTTTTTGAGATTGGATTTCGGTTTCAGCCCCCAGTGTCCTATTGGAGGGGGCTCGATTTATGACTGATGTCAATCCATGCCATCTTTTGGAAATGCCGGTTTGCCCGGGTTCGTAGCTCTATGTCGGGATTTCGGCTCTCGTCCACTTCGAAGAGTTTTTTATTACCTACAGGCCCCTTTCTCCAGACATCTCATAGCAGGATTCCAAACTATTTGGCCTATTCTCAGTGCCATCCTCCCCAAAACTGTCACTTTGATGTAAACCAGTTCCAAGCTGATAAGTTAAGGAAATCTGATAACTTTGGGGGGGAGAGGTCTTCTTTAGATCAGTGCTTCAGCTCAGAGCTAAAATGCTCTTATCAAAATACACCCAACATAACGCTACATACCCCCTTTCTTGAATGGGACTGAGGTCGACTAGGACGTTATCCCCTTCAAGACAAAATAAGACGTTAAGCATTTATCTCAAAGTTATGTAACAGAATTCAACAGTGGACTTCACCATTCATGACCCTGAGAAATCAAAGAAACCAAACTAATAGTTCATTATCTCAGCAGAATGTATTCCAATCAAATTGACAATCCTATACTAATGAATATACAGGTTACATATTATAACACAAGTGCATTAAAAACAAAACAATAAAAAACAATTGGTATTAGTATTACTCAGGATTGAGTATGGTTATTCACGGTAACCAATAGGTGGAAGTTGATTAACAGAGGGAGGTGACTGGGGATTCAAGTGTTATTCAGGCACCTGACCTTCACTATGTCTATAGTGGGTAGGGACCTGGGTTCGAATGGTTGGCTTACATGGTAAGCCGGTGCCCCCTTTAGGGACACGCACAAAAATGGTCTCATTGGGAAGTTGTACCTTGGTGGCTGTATCACATCGGTCATTCAATCCCACCTGCTATGGTGATTGAACTTGTTCCATTTGCAATCGATAAGTGGATCTAACCTGTTCACTAGACCCTGACCAATGATCAACTTCTCTGTTTCAAATTTGGAAATATAAACTGGATGAACCAACTTAATCTTCCCAAAGGTGAACTCTAACAACGCCTTTCGAGTGAGCTGTGCCTTAGTCTCTGTGTAACTTGTAATGTTCACGCTACAAGCTTCCACTTTCAGTCATTGGTCTGAGGTTTCCATAATTTGTTTCAGTTCGCCAAATGTGGTGGCAGACATTAAACAAATTTCAGCCCCAGTGTCCTACAAGACTTCACACTTCCACACATTCTCAATGGCCACGTCTATGTAAACTTGCTTGGCTCTGCCTCTCTGTGTCAGATCACCCAGTGACATCACCAAAGGTTCAGCTTGTCTGCAGGCAACTTCCCCCACTGGGAGGTCCCAGTGGGCTGATGTGTCAGAGAAACCCCCCTGCTGTTCCTCAGATCTAATCAAAGTCATGCCTCAGGTGGCGGGTCCGGCCCTTTACCTAGGCTACTAACTTCCAGTTTGGGAAGAGGGGGCAAAGGGAGCAGAGCTAAGCGTAGCAGCAGCTCAGAAACTGCAGCATTGCTCAGAGACTGAGTTAACCCACCTGGGCTAGGAGCAGATTTCTTTCCTTTATACTTTTTCTTGTACCTTGTTTTACTCTTACTCCACTTAGGATTTTCTTTCTTTTTTATTGTAAGCCTGGGTGTCTTGGGTTCCATTCTTTGGAGGTTCTTTCCTTCTTTGAATCTCTGTCCCCTCTAACTCCAGTGAAGAAATAGGGCTCTCAGAGCACCTTGCCAGTACTTGGGTGCTTGAATCTTTACGATCAGAAGCGCTATTGTACTTGCTTTCCCAAGCTTTCTGTGCCATTTTACGAATTTCGGCTATGTTCATATACGTTGCGTCTGCATGTAATATGATCATTTCCTTAATCGTTGGGAACAAATTAGCAACAAACAACCCTTTAAAGCTCACCTCTTCCTCGGCCCCGGGTCGATCTTGACCCGCAAAATAGGTTTTCCTAAGCTTTTCATAGTAATCACGGGGGGACTCATGCTTACCCTGTTTGATCTGGTGTGTGGCAGTCACTGAATAGTCCCTAATTAATGCTCTGCACAAGCGTTGAAAACTATCGCAGACCATGGGCCCTTGCCTCTCCATCCAAGAATGGACTTGGCGAGAGGTAGTTTTGCGGATTAGCAGAACCTTTTCCTTCTCCGTAGCCTCAGGATAGAAACGCAAAGCATACTTAATGTCCTTAATATACGCTTCCACATTTCCTTCCTTGTCTGCTGGGTTAAAGGTTTCACAATCTTTAGCCAGTTCTCTCAACTGGCGCATATTAACCTTTCGGTCAGGACTCTCAGGAGAGGAAGTTCGTCTGTGCAACGAGCTTCTTACCCTGGGTGGAGAAAGACTACAGGGAGGGGTACGATCAGGACGAGGCAACCCGGGGCCTAAATGTGGAGACGGTGTGCGACTCCGTGCATTGGCCAGTTACGGGTGTTCCTTTTTGCTGTCAGGTGTCAGCTTTGCAGCCCACCGAGAGGCAGCTTTCAGGGCCCCTATTTGTTGCTTGAGACGCTCATTTTCTACTTCAGTTGATTTGAGTTCTCCCCTAAGCACCTGATTTACTCTCCTCATTTCTTCACTGTCCCTTTTTAAATGTATGACCTCGCCTTCGAGTATCTCCATTTTTACAGTGCCCAAATCTTTCTCCCTGACTGTTTTGCGAAGACGCATTTCCAAAACATCCCGTTCCTTCAAAACTAATCTTTCATTTTCAACCGCTTTACATCTGTCATTTTGCAGACCTTTTACTTGGATCAGAGTTGTTTCCAATTCGTATTGACATTGTCTTAAATCATTTCCTAATTGCTCTCTCTGTTCATTTAAGTCCTCTTTTTCAGCATTCAACACAATGACTTGTTTTCCACAAGTATCTAGCTTTCCTTCAAATTCTAAAACCATTCCATGCCATTTGGCTCTTTCTTCTTTTGCTTTTGCATACTTTTCTCCTAGCTTTTTCAGTTTTTCAAACTTGCTTATGCTCCAGTTCACTAACCTTGAGCTCGCAAGTGCTAAGCTAGCCATAACTTTCACCGCCTCTGTCGACTCTTTTTCGAGTTGCGTCGTAGTGTCGTTTAACAACTGAGTTCGACGCAACTCTACTTCAAAGTCCAAACTGCATAGGCGTCCAAGGAATTCAGGAATCTCTGTTCCTGGTACCTTTACAATCAATGCTTCACATGGGGACATTTGGGTAATCATTGTTTTGGCTATTCAGTAACAACCCAACAGAACAGTACTCGATTAATCACCTAATGACTCTAATGCCAATGCTTAGGATATCAACAATTTATCACAAGTAACTAAACAGACTTAACCTTTTGTGACTTTGGAAACCATACAATCTACCACATGGGCAGTTCTAGAGTACAAACAGTGTATCACGCCTACAAACGTTTTCTTGTTTCAAAACTTTGGAATCTGGATTTCTGGACAAAGCTAACCAATAACTATTACAGAAATTATTTATTTTCAGTCTAAGATTCCTCACACGGGGCACCAATTATGTAGCGTAAAGTACACTTATAAATTTCAATTAAAGAAGTGAATTTATAGTATCACCTTATCACGAATCCTGGAATCTTGTAGAACTCAATTTCTGTAATAATTGGACGCAGACACCAATTCCAAAGATATAAATTGTCAAATTTATTCAAAAACAAAGACTAAATGTAGCACTACACTAATTATACAAAAGGGAAAAACTAATTAAAATTCAACTCTAGATCAACAAATCAAAGACAAATCACTTCCGTGACCAAATCAAAGACCATGGGATCGCATATGATAACACACAAATCGTTAAACAAAAAAGGTTATAAACACATTGACTACAATACCGGTTAGTAAGACGAAGGTGAGTCTCTCATTAGTATTGTTAGTCAGACATGAAATAACTACGCAGGTTAGTATTTATGTCGGGTAACTTCTCGTTATATATATATCAGTCTCATTTACGTTTAGGTGCCGAGAAAGATCCTATCATTACTTGTTACCACAATTTCCCTTAACTGATTATTATTCAATGATTAAGGATAGGCAGGGCCACCAATAATCTAATGTCTATTAACTTGTGTCAATTTCAGACTAAACAGTTAAACACGAATGAGAAGATATTTCTCGGCGTTGACAGATTTTATTTCTAAAATTATCAGCAAAACAGTTTAATGCAACACACATTTATATTTAAGAAAACTAAATGATATTACACATTCTAGAGTTATGAATCACAGATTAACATTTCTAATTGATTTCTCAAATGTCATGAATCATGAACTCCAAACTGTTAAACTTATCTGAACTTCGTCGCAGAGAGGCCTCTCTGGCTTCGGGCTCAGATAACAGCACACGGCACGAGGTCCGTGTGGTTTGGAACAAAGGCAGTCCGGTTCGGCTTTGTCCAAGAACTTCCACTCAGTCGATGCACCTGGAAGTTGGGGTTTCGCGAATGTAGAGTCTTTTCCAAACAGATTTTCCACTGGTTTGAAGGCTCCAAGGTTGTGCACAAAATCTTCTTGGCAAGCAGGGTTTCCACCGTAGTTACTTGAAGGCAAAGTCTTTGAGGAAAGCAGGGCCCTGTTTGGTTCCAAGGGTCAAGTTTCTTAAGACTCAAATAGCTATTTAAATGACTGACACTTTCGTATACAGTCGACTTAGTCAATTGTCCAGCTGTAAAACTCCACTGATCAGGTGGGCACAGGCGGGCAGCGCAGTCTGTAAAGTTCTTTATTTAATAAAGTCCTTTAAAAGAATTCTTCGTACGGCTCAATGTCCTTCTCCCAGGTTAACTCTTCTGTTGCCGGCAAAGACTTGGTCGGTTTCTGGTTCCGGTTCTGGCAACAGAGCTACAGGTTGAGCTGTGGCAGCGAGTTACTGGTTCAGGTGAGAGAGAGAGAAAAAGAGAGAGTGTGCTGTTCTTTATAGTCTGTCAGATCAATATGTGATTGGTTCTTGAGTTTTTGAGATTGGATTTCGGTTTCAGCCCCCAGTGTCCTATTGGAGGGGGCTTGATTTATGACTGATGTCAATCCATGTCATCTTTTTGAAATGCCGGTTGGCCTGGGTTCATAACTCTGTGTCGGGATTTCGGCTCTTGTCCACTTCAAAGCATTATTTATTACCTCTAGACCCTATTCCCTAGACATTTCACCGCAGGGATTCCAAGCCATTTGGCCCACTCTCGGTGCCATTTTCCCAAGACTGCCACTTTGATATAGAACAGTTCACGTGCCGATGAGCTAAGGAAATCTGTTAACTTCAGCTCAGAGCTAAAATGCTCTTATCAAAATACCCCCCCCCCCCACTTAACGCTACATTGGCATAAGGAGGGTGGTTTAGAACTCTGGAACCACTGTGATGTCACACTGGTGAAATGATCATCATACGCAATGCTTGTATTGATTGTGGGGGGGAAGCTCGTGGTTTGTGCCCAATAAACCCGAGGTCCTAAAGCCTGCGAGTTAGTTCATCTGCTTATCATTGGTTTTAAACATTCTTATAGGGGGGCTAAAGCCACACTAAATCGGGTCTGACTTGTGCTCTATACATGTATATATGTATGTATGTATTTATGTATGTATGTATGTAGTATTGGTAAATAAATAATTCTGACCCTTTGAGGTCTGTGAATAGGTTGTGTGATTGACGTCTGTATTTAAGGCTCTAGAGAAACGCGTGAGTTGGGAAGCTACCAACAGTGTATGTTTCATATTTGTTATGAACTGATTGTTTTACGTTTTATTTTGAAGGCATTTGTGGAGAGAGTGGAGTCTGTTCGAGAGGGGATTGTGTCGAATTCAGGTTCAGGGAATAAGGGTCTATTTTAATAGACAACTTGAACAGTAACATGAACAATCCTGCTGCGTGTTTTAAGTTTTATATTGATATTGTATCTTTGAAATTCGTGCACTTTTGCAGTACAGTGAAAATGGAATAATTACCCGTTCTCTCTGAATCTCAATGAATTTTCATCACAGTTGTATTTGCATGTGTAAGGTATTACAATGATGCCCTTACTTAGAATATGGTATTTTAAAAACAGAAGAAACAGGAACACAGTGTTATTGACTGTCCAATCACTAGCAGAAAGCTCATTAAAATGTGCATATTCCGGATTTAGGAAATTATTAGTTCAATTAAGGAATCAATAAATTGAGATCTCGGTTGGCACAAACCCCAGCAGGGCAGGCAGGGCAGGCAGGGGTCCCAGGACCAGGCTGTGGAAACCCTGCTGTACAGGACCAGCTCCTTGGACCAGCTGAGCGACTCCACTACAGTCACACTGAGGACCAAGCTTCTCTGGGGTTTCCAGTTTTGCCCGACATATACGTAGCAACATTAAATTGTGCGACACATTTTATTGTCATTGTGGGTATGAGGACTCTTAATGGGTTACGCTTCTATAACAGATATAGATTGGTTTTCTTGTTTGTGTGGATGTTGGAAATGATTTCTTGCAGCGATTTTTCACTTCAGTTGATTCCGTCTGTGATGAGTGCCACGGGACACACTCAGCCAAGTATTTGTAGCCAACTATGCCACCCAGTGGTTAAGGGCACTAGGAGCCAAGACACCAGTCCACAACCTACTTACGTTTCCACGCTCACAGGTTCATTATGACAGTGGGATGTAAAACCAGCGACCAGCATGACCCAGGGACAGACAGCACCAAGTTGCAAGTTTAAAAGACAGGTTTATTACTATACAATAGGGTTTGACAACTTTAAACCCAACAAAATCATTTAAAAACTGGTACATAAAACCAACAACTTAAAATACACCCACTACTTTGCTAGGGTGCAAAGTAGCAAATAAAATCAAAAAGGAGAAAAATGTTGAGGCCACGTTTTCTGCTGCAGGACCAGGATGGCCTTTCAGGGCTGCCAGGGGAGGGTTCACGTCAACGAGCTCCGCAGCCTAATGGTCTGGTCCTGCACCTCCAGCACCTATATAAAGAAATGGCAGTGCTAAATCCCATATATTCATCAACCTTGCCTCACTTCCTCATCCTGATTTCCCAAACAATAAAATGCTACTCATTAGAATAAAAGCCACATATTAAAAGGTTAAAACAGATAAGTTAAAAGCAGAGGTGGAAAGAGTACTGAAAAATCCTACTCAAGTAGAAGTAAAAGAACTGGTATAAAAAACTACTCAAGTAAAAGTAAAAAATAGCTTATATAAAAAGTACTTGGAGTACAAGTTACATAGTTACTTTTAACAAAGCCTTATCACATGATCTCCAAGCAAAGACTAACACTAATATATATTTTTTCCTAACTCATGCCCAGAGTGCAGAGATGTGTAACAATAAAGTAATGGTTGTATTGATTTAAAAGTTTGTGTTCTTATTATTATTTCTAAAATGGTAGCTGAGATTTACATAAATACATACAAATAAAATCACAATACCAACTTACCTAGAACACAAAGACATGTTGATATTAGTTTATTGTTAGTTTATTGTGGGGAACATCACTGGTCAGGAGAGGAGGCCATATTTGGGACAGACTAAAACAAATGACAGAATGGAATGCCCATAGACTACAATGGGGAAAACAGAAGGGCGGTCTATATCTCCAGATCCCACAGAGGAGTCCTAAAATATACACACACACTGTCATCTACATTTATGTACACTGTAAGTACAACCTCATCTGAAAAAATTAACAGAGTAAATGGGAAACTGTATGTAAAATAATGTGATATCTTGAAACAATTGTGTTTATTCTATTCTATTTATTCTATCTAATCTATTTTATTCCATTTTAATATTAAAGCAATAGGTTTTAGGAAATCAAATATTAAGTTTTGTGAAATTTTCTGCAGTAGATAAGGCTTGTTTTGAAAGTAAATGAACCAATCAAATGAGAGGCATGATTCTTTGTTGTCAATGCAGGAAGTGTATCATGGAGCTGCCTTTCAACAAACCATACAACGTCCAAAGTATTGCATTTGTGAGCCTGCTTGTAAATCACTGTGTGTGTGTGTATGAATGGGTGTGTGTGTGTGTGCATGTATGTGTGTGCGTATGAATGGGTGTGTGTGTGTGTGTGTGTGTGTGAAAACAACCCTAATCCCGACCGCCAGACGCTTTTGACTGGACCGCAAGAATAATTTTAATTAACTTTTTATCATATACATTTTTACGCAGGTTTGTTGCACTCAGTGCTTGTTATAGTGTGGAACCTAGTCGCAGCAATTCCTGGTTATTAGGCAATAGGATGTGATGTATTAATATGGGAGTCCTGTATAGAGCTGCTGTCACTCAGTCAGTCAGTGAGTTGGCTGCTGCAGATTCTGCACTGGGGCAAGAGCGGCACTGTGTCCTGTCAAAAACACAACACAAGCACAGGGGTTGGGTTTTACTGATTTCTATAAGCAGCTAAAATGTGCATCGTTTGTCGTGTGGACATTGTCAAGCTCGCCTCCAACATATAAAAGTACACGACCGGGGGACAGGGTGCATTAGCTTGTGTTCAGCTAGAAACTACTACGTCAGCGGTGCAAACAGCGGGTTACAGCAGCGACACATCAGAGCTGCTCCTCACCCGGTTCAATACAGACCCACCGGCACACATCTGAGAATGAGCAGCACCAGAACCGCCTCCAGTTTGCATTTAATGTTGGTTGATGTGTTTTTCGCTGGTGATGTCTGGTTGTGAAGCAAAGATATGTTTGATTCCTAATCTGCCTGATTTCATGGAGATTTTGAGCAGTTTTTTGACTTCCAAATGAATCTGAATCGCGCATTTCAGGTGTCCAGCTGTCAAAATCTTCTGGGGGACCCCCGACCCCCACCCTCAATTACTCAATCGTCTTTGCCCTCGTTTTACAACACTAAATTTGTGCAGTGCACAGTGGGACAGGGGGAATGGTAAATACTTGAATCTAATAAGACACAAAATCCTTGACATTTTCTATTATGTTTATCTACACTCACCTAAAGGATTATTAGGAACACCATACTAATACTGTGTTTGACCCCCTTTCGCCTTCAGAACTGCCTTAATTCTATGTGCCATTGATTCAACAAGGTACAGAAAGCATTCTTTAGAAATGTTGGCCCATATTGATAGGATAGCATCTTGCAGTTGATGGAGATTTGTGGGATGCACATCCAGGGCACGAAGCTCCCGTTCCACCACATCCCAAAGATGCTCTATTGGGTTGAGATCTGGTGACTGTGGGGGCCAGTTTAGTACAGTGAATTCATTGTCATGTTCAAGAAACCAATTTGAAATGATTCGACCTTTGTGACATGGTGCATTATCCTGCTGGAAGTAGCCATCAGAGGATAGGTACATGGTGGTCATAAAGGGATGGACATGGTCAGAAACAATGCTCAGGTAGGCCGTGGCATTTAAACGATGCCCAATTGGCACTAAGGGGCCTAAAGTGTGCCAAGAAAACATCCCCCACACCATTACACCACCACCACCAGCCTGCACAGTGGTAACAAGGCATGATGGATCCATGTTCTCATTCTGTTTACGCCAAATTCTGACTCTACCATCTGAATGTCTCAACAGAAATCGAGACTCATCAGACCAGGCAACATTTTTCCAGTCTTCAACTGTCCAATTTTGGTGAGCTTGTGCAAATTGTAGCCTCTTTTTCCTATTTGTAGTGGAGATGAGTGGTACCCGGTGGGGTCTTCTGCTGTTGTAGCCCATCCGCCTCAAGGTTGTACGTGTTGTGGCTTCACAGATGCTTTGCTGCATACCTCGGTTGTAACGAGTGGTTATTTCAGTGAAAGTTGCTCTTCTATCAGCTTGAATCAGTCGGCCCATTCTCCTCTGACCTCTAGCATCAACAAGGCATTTTCGCCCACAGGACTGCCGCATACTGGATGTTTTTCCCTTTTCACACCATTCTTTGTAAACCCTAGAAATGGTTGTGCGTGAAAATCCCAGTAACTGAGCAGATTGTGAAATACTCAGACCGGCCCGTCTGGCACCAACACCCATGCCACGCTCAAAATTGCTTAAATCACCTTTCTTTCCCATTCAGACATTCAGTTTGGAGTTCAGGAGATTGTCTTGACCAGGACCACACCCCTAAATGCATTGAAGCAACTGCCATGTGATTGGTTGGTTAGATAATTGCATTAATGAGAAATTGAACAAGTGTTCCTAATAATCCTTTAGGTGAGTGTATATGACTACAATAATCTTTAACGAATTAAAATGTAAGTGGTCTGAACCCGTTTTAATACTAATATATACATTTCATAACGCCCCCCCCCCCCCCATGTCTATACCTTGGCTATACCTTGACAAATAAGTGTGGACCCTGACACAAAATAATTGACTACCCCTGCTCTAGGAGTATATCCATAGCAAGAACCTGCTATGTATATAAGTAATGTGTGTGTGTGTTATTGCGATATAATAAATAAATGGTATCATGAGTCAACTTGCTTGGTTATCAAGGAAAATGCATACACAGATTATTGATAATGCTGAAATGTGTATTTCTCAACTCAAACATACAAACTAGCAACAACAACTAGAAATGCACAGTGTTTTCAAATTAAAATAATATTTTTACAAAATTAAGTAACAGTAGCATTTTGCATTATTGCAAACTTGTTATTTTCTCAATAGTACAGCTAAATAAAACAAATAGAACAATAAATAAGAACATACAAATTTTCATGAAAATAACATTGTCCAAACAAACAGGGACATTAAGCAGGATGTAACGTATATTTTGTATAAACTCTTTGGAAAAGGAAACTGGATATAAAAGTGTGATTCACTCAATCAAACCACTAAAACTGTTTTTTCATAAATAATTTGGTACTTCCAAATCCTCTTTCTAAAAAGTTCTACTTATCATATGCGAGGTTCTTCTCTCCCGTGTGGTCGTCGGGGAAATAGGATGTTTGCAGGCAGCGGCTTTTCAGTTCAAACTGCTCGTCAACAAAGTACACAGTTAGGCTAATATATGGTTCAGTCGTCCTGCTTACCGCACCATATCCATGTCCAGCTGAAGCTTCACGGCCTTTGCTGTAAAGCACAGGGATTGCAACTTGAGAGAAACAGTTTCGCGAGGGCAGCTGGTACCTTTGTCCAGTGTGTGGACCATTTTCTGAAATCCCACTTTGCTAACGGTGTATATGGGCATCATGTCTCTTGCCCAGCAGTGCGTTATGGAGTCGGGGATTTCTTTACCTCTCTGTGAAGACTTGTCATATGGCGTGACACTCACAAACACATCTGTACGTGCCCCTGAAACTGACTGGTCATCTTTTTATTAGCGGCATAGAAAACAGGCAAACAACAATTTATTGTCCATGTGACTGGACATGACACTCATGGGAGGTTGGGCTTGTTTTTACAACCAAGGTTGCTTATTGCTTTGTGAAAATCTGCCAACCCTGTTTTCTGTAGTTCAACTCCGTGTTCAGCTTTCATACTTTCATTTTCATCTCGTCGAGCAACAATAAACTAGGAAAAGAAGTCTGAAGCCACTGTCATTAGGCAGCTATACACATTACATCTTGTCACTTTAATACAAATTACCACCCTTTTAAAATGTCTGCTAATTACTTCACACATTTGGAAACATTTATGAGAAAACGGTTCCTTTTTCATTCATGGTACCCTTATCTCATAAATGCTTCCAAATTTGGTAGCAAGAACCAAAAGGTGCTAAATAGAACCCAAAATAACAAAATAAGTAAATCAGACTTAATTAATGGCTGCAATTAACAGATTTCAAAAACTTTGTATTGAATAACAGAGAGGGCATTACATTTAAATTACAAGCAGATATACATTCAATCTATAGTATGCCATCCTTCTTCAGGCGAACAAACAAAAAAACAAACAGAAACGGCTCAATGCTTCAGCACATTTCAGCCTTTGTCATGGTGTGTTCAGAGGCTAGGACTGAGAGCCGCAAAGACAAAGAGCAGGATCAGAGCGCTCACTGAGACCAAAGGGTCCTCTTGCCAACAGCAGCAGGCCTCCGTACCCAGAGTGGAGGCGACACGCCAGCCACTGCACATAGATGACCATGTCTGCACCACGTTGATGGGATTGCCCTTGCCCGTCAGCACCTTCTCCCTGGACACGGCCAGCCTGCCAGCCCTCTGCACTGAGTCCTCATACTCTCCCATCAGGAGGCCAACCGGATTCTGGGATCAAATCACCACAAAACGCAGTTAATCAAGTATATTTTTAGCATTCACTGAGGGGGTTAGGATCAGGGTTATTGTTATTCAACTCAGATCAACTCAGCATTCAGGTATGCAGTCACTACCACACTCACTACTGTCCAGTTAGACAGAGTAAACCTCACTTCTGATGACATAGGGTAGTTGTAAATGATTAACCTTTTCTAGCCCACTTTGTATAGAGGACAGAGCTGCTCAATGACACTGGAGTGTCGACAAAACCTTCTCCATCACAGCATGTACTGGTATTTGCACGGCGCCAGCTGGCAGCTCCGCTCTGCATAGAACTGAAAAGATCATCATTCGTACAAGACAACAGGAAAGTCAACAGCCTCTCAGCCACACAACCTGACAGTGATAGACAAGTAATAATGTCCAAGTTCGGTTTCAATTACCCAAGATAACAGCCTTGTTAGAAAAAAAAACAAAAAAAGAGGTTTGTTTTAACGTCAAGATATTTGTTTTCTTGTTTGGCTGTGTGTTCTGGTGGTTTTATGGGGGTCTTATGGTTGGTCTTCCCTGCATCCATCAGTCACACCCAAGTGATGCTGGCGTACTGCAGACTGTGACAATACTTCTCACTTCAATCACTTCTCTTCTTGGAGAAGCAGCAAGATGTGTTTTGTCTGTAGTTACTAAACAGTGCCATCTACTGGACCATGGGAGAACATCATTTCTAAAAGATGCTTGTCATAACTGTTTCCACTCAAAGCAGGAGTTCCCAATGTCTGGTGATGGAGGGCCAATTTCCAGAGGTTGCATGGGATGGGGGGCCACAGTAGAAAATGGACATTCGATGAAGACAAAATATGTCCCATATCATACCTTTTCATTTCCTATACATTTCTGTTAGGGAACATTTCTGAACTTCAATTGTTTTGATATTTTTCTCCAATTTACATTTACAATTTGTAACAGAATTTTTTCAGAAAGTGTAAAAATATAGTAAAAGTTCAGAAAAGGGGAGGTTGAAGGTTGGCTTTGGGGGACCGCACTAATCATCCTCCAAGGCCAAATTTGGCCCCTGGGCTGCACTTTGGGAACCTCTGACTTAGAGAAATCTCACACAAAAACAGTGGTGGTTGGGCTTCTGATCAGCCCTGTGGTTCTGTAGGTCACCTGGTGCAGCAGCAGGGGCAGGCTCTCAGGACTGTCACACTGTCACTGTCTCTCTGCGTCACATCTGCCTGGACCAGCACAGGCCAGGCTGCAGCCACCTGCGACACCCAGCACACCACTTCTCACAAATATCGCACCACACCGACAGAGACTTGCAGGCAAATCAGAAACGCTTTGAGAGCAGGGGCTTTGATACGCACAATGTTTCAGTTCGTAACACGTTTACATTGTATTACATTCGAGCATCGCAGTAACCATGCAAGGAGAAGCGCCCGCTCCCAGCTTGTGTCGGCCCAGTACGGCCCTCTGTTCCCAAAACGGCTCGGTTCTCCAATCGTAACCTCGCACTGTACCCGCAATTCTTGCTTGAGCACCAGCTCCCTCCCTCTCACTCTGGAAGTAAGAAATGTCCTGAGGAACGGGCACAGAGCACAGGAGAGACGGATGCGATCTAAATTCAAAATGCTCTGAGAATGAGTCTGACTAATCCAACCTTGAGTCAATATTTCATGAAAACATGCAAGATGCACTTCTTAGTTGAAGGTCCCGCGCAGTACAATTTTAGGCTGTGCACAAAAACGTACCAGCTACCGAGTAGGCGAGTGTCCAGTGAGCAGCAATGGTGAAATGAAAAGATGCGTTACCTCCACAACCTCTTAAGAAAGAGGTAAGTTTGACTTTCAAACAAGAATGCTAAATGAAATAGTTCAAACGGATACAAGCGATGGTCCTGGTAAGACAGTTAAAATGTCTGACATATCTAGCTACGGAGCTAGTGGGGTCGTGTGCACATTTTGCTCTGAAGCTAAAATCAAAGGAGAGTTTTCCACTGGGAAAACGTGGACCGAGTGGAAACTTGACTACCTAAAATGCCACTTAACACAGAAAGGTCACATTGATGCGGTTAAAACATCATATAATCAAAAGCATGGAACTTCGATTAACCAGCTTCTTGGGGAGTCAAGAGACTCGAGAGAAAAGCGTATTGACATCGCCAATAAGAACACGTCAAACCCTGAACAAAATATTGATCGATAACGTGCTTCTTGCCATCAAAATGAACGTGTCAATGCTGTCCTTTCAAAAAGTGCATTAACATGAATTAGTCTTCCCGACAGCTATAGAAGTAAAAACTATGCATTTTAATTTGTGGAGTCAATTAGTGCAGTTCAAGCTGAGACTATGGAAAGTGTGAGAAATGCCCATGTTCACACACTGATAGTCGATGAAAGCACAGACATTAGTGCATAAAATGCTGGTTCTTTACATTAAGTTTAGGAAGTAAAATGACATCACTTACAAGACTGTTTGCCGGATCATTCAGCTGGCAGGATGCAGCGCTCAGCATATTGCGGATGCAATAATAAAGTTCCACACAGATCACCGACTTGATTTAAAGAACATTTTAATGTTAACCTCCGACGGCACCTCTGTCATGTTAGGTAAGCATGATGGAGTCACTGCAATACTGCAACATTGTGTTGCTCACAGACAGGATTTGGGAACTGATGATGCTTGGACAGGTGTGTCTTTGATGAAGGAAGTGGAAACACTGCTTAGAACAGTATATTCACTATTTAGTAGGTCTTCAGTGAAGAAAAGCAAATTCGAAGAGTTTCAGAGGTGCACTCATTGTCTTTCAGACCTTTGAATGAGGTACGCTGGCTGTCACGTTGCCAAGCTGTCAATGCGTTTTTGCGCAATTATAGTGTATTAACTGCACAAAAGAAGCGGACAACGACGACCTGATTGCAAAATACTGTCACTGAAAACTGACTGGTCCCAAGTACAGAGTTGCTCTCACTGTGCTTAGAGATGTGTTGGAAGAACTAGCTCAGCTCTGTGCCTCCGTGCAGCGAAGCATTCTTACCATCATTGATGCCCATTGCCTTGAAAGAGCTAAAATGGAAAAACTTTGGTCTCAGTATCTCAGAGAGCATGTTCACTGGAGCAACAGAGTGAATGAGCTGCTGGACACAAGTGACAGTGCGGTAAATAGAGCGGATATTATTCTGTTTGTCCTTAAAGTCTGTGACCATCTTGATGTTCAATTACCTGCAGGTGAGCTTAAAGAATCGTCTGCTTTTACCCTAGAAACACTGGATTCTACACTGTGATCACGGATACAGATGATGTAACCAGACTGACAGAGAAGGTCCAAGCTATTCTAAAACAAACGGGCGAGACTGCCACAGAGCGCAGCTGATTGACATTTGTGGAACATCCAAAGCGTCTAGTGCAGACTGTGAACACTGTTTCAGTCTGATGAATCAGATCAAAACAAAATCACTGAACTGACTCCAGACCACCCACTTGGATCAGCTGATGAGAATCCAGTCTACACAAGCAGAGGGCCCAGTCAATCGGGACAAGGTCTATACTCACTGGAAAGGGGACAAGGACAGACAGGAGACATTTTAATGAAGTAATGAATTAATACTTAGTATTAATGTGTTTGACATGGACAAAATGTGTACTGTTTACTGTAATAACAATTTTAATCATTCCTTAAGCATATCATTATAATGTATAAAGTCATTATTAATTAGTTGACTGAAGCTTTACATTTTGTTTAAAGGTAAGATTACTATTTTGGTGTATGTGTACAGACCAGCAGAAATAAGCAGAAACCGTGCAGTGTATATACCTAAACAAGGTCTATAATCACTGAAGTGAAACAGACAGAAGATTGAAGGTACTTTTATCTGTATAGTGCCTAGCAATACTCTGATCTTAATTATTACTGTAATAATGTGGTGGTGTATGTGGTGTTGCTACTGTTGTGGTGCATCTGTGTTTTTTAGATGCTGCTCTGAGAGAGGCCTTCCACTGACCTGCAGTGCCAGTCCAGGGACTGATGAAGCTCACGATATCGGCATATTTATTTATATATATATATATATATACACAACTCTGGAGAGAAAAGAAAAAAAAATCAGAGACCAGTCCAAGTTCAGAAATCAATGTTAAGTGGTCTCTTCATTTTTTCCAGAGCTGTATATATAATGATATGCATATGGGTTTAATAAAATGTGGCTGGTTAAAGATTTTGTACTTTCATATTATTCTTAGTTGCTATACTTGTTGTAAAACAGTTAACAGAAGGGAGTAAGTCATCCCAAACTATATTAGTTAATGGTCACATTGTTATGTAAACTACTGGTACGGTCACAGAAGACATTTTTGTGCAAGTTGCTCACAGTTTTGAAGTTTGTTTTGCTCTGTGCTGTAAAAAAATGGAGGGAACATTGAGTCTTACTATCAACATTGTTTAACGCAGTTAACTACACATCTTTGCCAATTAGATTGAAGATGGATACCATTTGCTTGATATGCCATTCATCAGAAGTGAACACAATAGACAAATCCTTACAAACATTATTCAATTCTAAGGTCTTACTTCTGTAGACACTCACCAGAATGCTAGAAAAGTGTCAACATAGTGTGTCATCACCAAAGCATACAGCCTCCTAAAAAGCCACTGTACACTGTGCTGTGTCATATAAAGTAGGTAAGTGAAGAACATACAAAAATAAGGTAGTATAATGTATACATCCTGTAAAATGCATCCCATATTCCAAAGAAAGTTGGGACTTTGCTGTAGAAGGTATGCTCAAACTATTCTGTGCTATTCTACATATTATGAGGGATAAAGCACATGAAGGAAGCAGCTTTGTAAATAATGCAAGGCATTATTTTCACATACAAGCTGCTTTGAATCTACTCTGATCCCAAGCCCTCGTGTGGTTACCTGTACGCCTAGAAGGTGTTCCCTGCAAAAGCCCATCTTCCTCCATCTGTGTCTTCAGGGCTGAGACTGTGAGGCCAGTTCCTTCTCCATCAGCTGCAGCTTCTCTGTACAGGAGATCCCGAATATCATTCACAATACTATACAATACCGCATTGTTCATTTGGACACTGAAAATTGGCTTTAAAGTAGCACTTCTTTTATCATTTGAAGATGCAGTGTGAAGGTACTTTCTTAAGTTGCACTACATTTAAAATACCATAGAGCACTATATGGCTTGTGCTTTCAACACTACTATACAACAGCCTATGGTTAGATGGATTTATTTAAACCAGAAAGAACAAGGTGTTCAAAAACTACACCTCACAAAAGCGAGGAAAAGTCTATATTTGGTTCACTGGGTTAAACATATATATTACATATACATACACACACATATACATAAGTGTATATGATGCTCGGCGTTCATGCGGCTCAAACCCGGGTTTAGATCTGAAAGTGGAGAATCACTTCTCACACCGCATAGTGCGCTACGTGCAACTGTTTTGGTTGGTTTGCAGTTTTGCTTTAATCACAAGCTTGTTTTACTGTTATATGCACATGTTTATTTGAGTTCAAGTATTTTGTTTACGTTAATCACTTAAGATTTTAAAAATTGTAAGTGATTTTAGAATATTGATTTTAACACATTTTAAATCATGAGTATTACAATTTGTATTGAATGTTTTTATTATATTGAAATGTAAAATACTATACCTAATAAAAAAGTATTCTTAAAGACTTTATGGATTCAATTCAAAATCATACACATACAATTCAATAAAAACAGTACAAGCAAGCTGAACATGTCAATACTAAATTCACTTTCCCATCCTAATTTTGCTTAACTACATAATTACTATTTCCATAGAAAAGTACATATTCGCGTTCAATATTTGGCATATATAAAAGCAATACACTAACATGTGTCCATTGCACAGCCCAGCCCCATTGCTATGGCCGAAGCCCCCGGCCGTGCGGGTCAGAGACGCACTGAGCTGCAACACCGTCTCAGCAGCTGATCGGAGACGGGCTGTGACGTCACCTGAGCCACACCAAGGCGTGTTTATGTAGATGTACAGTGCGTGCTGGGATACATGTACTAAACTGTGCCGTGTTACCTGTGAAATGTGCTTTTATATTATCTGTCAGGGTGGAGTGAGCTGTGCTGTTGGGCTGTGTGTCTGTGACCCCCCTGGCCGTGTGACAGTGAGAATGGGACCCCCCGCCCTGGACCCACTCGCTCTGTCCGGAGACGGGACTCTGTGAGCGCGGAGGGCTCGGTATCGCTTCTCGGCCTTTTGGCTAAGATCAAGTGTAGTATCTGTTCTTATCAGTTTAATATCTGATACGTCCCCTATATGGGGACCATATATTAAATTGATTTTTGGCGCAGGGAGATGGGATAGGGGCTTGCTCCGCCCACTCCACGCATCGGCCTGGTATTGCAGTGTCTCCAGGAACGGTGCACCCCCCGGGGAACGAGCTGGTTTAACGACAGACTGACAGCGGGACAGAGGAGAGGTAACCCCGAGCCTTCTTTTACATTCATGAAAATGCTAATTTTCACTGCATGTCATTTTAATTGTAGATAAATGTACATACGTCATTTTTAAACTTTGTTAAAAAAAGTGTGGTGTGCAATTTCAATGTTTCCAGTTTTGTCACTTCTACTGAAATAATGACACATGCAACAGTGGTTTCAGCGTGAAGCTCTGCCTGTCTGACAATTTAAAGGTACGTTTTTTAATCGGCTACATTACAGCCATACATTCTGTACACTTTGAATATCCAGCTGCGTACACACAAACCACAACAATACACTTTCGCAACTAGACAAGGAAAAGGTACAGAAAAGTTTGAAGCAGCTGCTGCTGTTTAAATGCATTTTATAACTACCGGTCCACACTCGTTAATCCTCCAAATTCACAGTGCTGCCAAACATCGGCAATAACAAATGTATTCCCATTATAAAACAACTCCGCAATCGTCCAATTCGCAAACCGCCGTCCACCACAGAGGTTTAAACCTCAGTAATTGTATTTAGTACTTGTTAGTCATCCAATGTGAATTGAAAACGTTGACTTTTGGAGAAGATAAACACTGTGATAACCAACGCAGCTCTGTGTGAAACAATGTCATATTCAGCACCCGTTTCGGAAAACAACTGTGGAAACAGGCGTGAATTCAGAGGCCTGGACTTCACAAAATTCACAACGGCATGTAATTCAGGTTGCATATTCTTCGATGCAAGGGCCTGGAGATGCAGCATACAGTGCATTACAATTACATCTGGGTTTACACCATTCCTCCTGCCTGTCATAGAGGCCAAGATATGCAAACAGCAGCGGTAGCATTAGGCCTGGGTCTACAGCCCCGAATGTGTTATGAATAATAATAATCAATTCATCTGGCATTGTGATCATGCTGTCAAGCCCTTGAAAATAGGATATCGTTGATCAAAAACGTGGTCCTCTGTGTGCCATTCAAGCAGCAGATCTACTTCACATCACTGGTCAGCACGCATTTTGTTTGAGCAGAGAGAGAGAGAGAGAGAGAGAGATCTCCACACTGCTGCCTCGAGCCGACATCCCTCCACACCTCTCAACACTGAGATCACCCGAGGCTGCGCAATGTACACCTGGCACACCACCCCTCTTTGCTCCCCTGGCACCTCCATGACAGGGTGCATCTAAATCAGGAGGGGGTCAGATTCTTGGTGAAGACTCTGAAAGATGCAGCCCTGGGCCGCAGCCCAGCCAGCCCACCCCCACACAGCAACACCAACAGAGGCCAGCCAAACATACAACCCACCCCACACTGGAGCACACATACCACGACGCCGCAGCACCGGCCAGCCCCCCATCACCCAGCCTCCCACCCGCCCCACGAGCGCCAGGCACAGCGCCCATCAGAAGCCACTCAGCTACGCCGCAGCCCTGACCCAGGCCGCCCCTCCGGCCCCCACCGAGCTGGGGGAGATCAAGCAGCTGCTCAGCCTCCTCTGCTCCAGACTGCTGAGCTGAGCCAGAGCACTCGGGTAGGGACAGACAACCCCACATGTAAATAATTAAAAAATAAATACCTGTGTACATACAATGTAACCATACTTTACATAAAACTAATAATTATTATATTTGAAATTCTAGTTTAAACAAAACCTTAGATTAAAAAGTTGTATTGTTGATAGGCATTTTATTCCACCAAGTACAATGTTAGCTAAAATGAGCTCATTTACAGTAAGCTGCTGGAACATTCAGGGCCTGAACTCCTCGGCTTTCGGGCTAAAGAGCACAGACCCTGAATTCATTAAAAGCATTAAGAAATTAGATATCATAGTTCTGTTGGAGACATGGTGCCGTGCAGAGGTGCCCACACACTGCCCCCTGGGCTACAGGGAGGTTATTGTGCCCTCAATTAAAATGAGCACATTGCGGTGTGGCAGGGACTCTGGGGGGATCATAGTGTGGTACAAAGAGGAGCTGGCCAACCACATCAGCCCAGTCAAACAGGGCCCAACGCACACATGGCTTCAAATTAAGAAGGGAATAGCCCAGTGTGAGAACTATATATACCTGTGTGCAGCGTATACCCCCCCCTCTGAATCCCCCTATTACAATGAGGAATTTTTTAACACCCTCCACACAGAGATCAGCCATTTCCTGGCCCAGGGGAATGTGCTGCTCTGTAGGGACTTCAATGCCCGGACAGGCACCGAGCCCAACTGCATCGACACACAGGGAAACAGCCACGTGTTCGGCCAGGCCCCTCTGTACCTCACCCCCACCACAACCCAGAGGAACAACCCAGACGGGGCGGTGAACAAGAACGGGAGAGAGTTAGTGCATCTCTGCCAAGCCTTGGGCCTGTACATCCTTAATGGCAGGATCAGAGGGGACTCTTTAGGGAGGTTCACGTATTGCTCAGCTCTTGGGACTAGTGTAGTCGACTACGCCCTCACTGACATGGACCCCTCCTTCATCAGTGCATTCACTGTCAGGCAGCAAACCCCCCTGTCAGACCACAACCAAATCACAGTGTTCCTGAAAAGAAGAAGTCAGACCAGCAACACACAGACACAGCCCAGTAAGCTGTACAACCTTAATCAAACATACAGATGGGCTCCGAACAGCACAGAGGAATTTAACAAAGCAATCAGTTCTACTGAAATAACAGACATCATCAACACTTTCCTCAGCTCACAGTACCAGCCTGACGTGACAGGACTAAATCTGGCCATAAATGATATCAATCAAATATATCAAATTGCAGCCACAATGGCAAATCTTAAAAAGACAAAGAAAAAGACCAACCAGAATCACACACACACACAGACATGGTTTGATGATGAGTGTAAATCAATACGAACAAATTTAAGGCACCTATCCAATCAAAAACATCATCAACCACAAGACACAGAACTACACCAGCAGTACTGTGAGACCCTAAAACACTACAAACACACCCTTAAAAATAAAAAACAAAAACACACAAACAAAACACTCACAGACATAGAGAAATCTGTTGACCAAAACCAGTTCTGGGAAATTCAACAAAACAACAAGAATTGGCAATACAAAACGGAACCATTTGAAAAAAATACTTTGAAAACCTTTATAAAGATATCCAACAAAATGATCTGACACACAAACAAATTGAAACCAGGGAAAAACTGAAATTACTCGAACAATCAATTAAAAATAATCAAAACACAATTGACTCTCCAATCACCCTACAGGAACTATCTAAAAAGCTACAGGCACTTCCACCCAGAAAAGCCTGCGGCCCGGACAGCATCAGCACTGAGATGCTCAAACACAGCAGCGCACAACTGCAGGAGGCTGTGCTTAAATTGTTCAACATGGTCCTCAGAACTGGTTACTTCCCTGACATCTGGAACCAGGGGCTGATCACCCCAATCTATAAGAGTGGAGACAAATTCGACCCTAACAACTACCGGGGCATCAGTGTGAGAACCTGGGGAAGGTGTTCTGCAGAATCATCAACACCCGGATACTGGCCTTCCTTACCGAGCACAGTGTCCTGAGTAAGAGTCAGATTGGCTTCCTCCCAAATCACCGCACTACAGATCATATTTACACCATACACACCCTCATAGACAAACACGTCCACCAAAAAAGTAAAGGCAAAATCTTTGCCTGTTTCATTGATTTCGACTCCATTTGGCACGAGGGACTTTATTACAGAATTCTTCAAAGCGGTGTAGGGGGTAAAGTCTATGATATTATAAAATCAATGTACACCGAAAACAAATGTGCAGTAAAAATTGGCAACAAAAGAACAGAATTCTTCACTCAGGGGCGGGGAGTGAGGCAGGGCTGCAGTCTGAGCCCAACACTGTTCAACATCTACATCAATGAGTTGGCAATGGTGTTGGAGCAGTCTGATGCCCCTGGCCTCACCCTAAATGACACAGAAGTCAAATCCCTGCTCTATGCAGATGACCTAGTCTTGCTGTCGCCCACAGAGCAAGGGCTTCAGCAAAACCTGGCACTACTAGAGCAGTACTGTCAGTCCTGGGCTCACTGTGAAAACCTACATGAGCACCAGCTGTAACCTGATAACTATAAATAAAGTAAATGTACATGTCTATTAAGATTTTATTTCCTAATATAAAGCACAGAAAGCATTATCAAAGTTTCACAGTCTCTTCTGTTCACAATAGGTGACACACATGGAAGGATCCCCCTTCCTCTCGGAGGAAACAAGTCTCTTGGCAGCTGGGTTGGACCCCTGTCGGCAAACTGGGACCCCCAACAACTGCAGGTAGGAACAAATATTATCAAATCTCAAATTGCACGCATTCAAATGTAATTAATGAACGTCTTTTCTTCTATCCTGCAGTCACCAGTCTGCATCACAAGGATAATAATATTATTATTTCTTGGCAGACACCCCCCCCCCCCTCTCTCTCTCTCTCTCTCTCTCTCTCTCTCTCTCTCTGCCGGTCACTTCACTCCTTGGTTCCCCTCTCCGCCAGATGACCCAATTACCAAATTAACCATACAAATAGAAACAATAAGGAAGTAAAAAGAACATACTTCGTAAATAAAACACAGTGCACAATACAATAATTACATGAAAAGAGTGATAATAAGTAAATAAATAATAAGTGATCAATTAACGCTAATGGCCAATCACGCCCCACCCGTGACATCAGCTTTCATGAAATCATCCAGTAATTTGAAAATGTCTTCACCTATTGTGCATTCTGGTAACTCCTGACAGAAAAGAAAATCTTCCAAAATTTCCCCAACCAAACATAACGGACATAAACTAACAATTGCGCTGCATTACTGACATCCGTTGTCTCGTCCAGCTGAATTGCAAACTGCTCACACATGCGTAGCCTTTCTGTGAGATGACGCTTCAAATCGCTTGAAAGTTCTTCAATTCTCCTACTTACTGTGTCGTTAGAAAGTGGTATGGCCTTCAGTTTCTTTGCTACATCTTCGCCAACCATCACATTTCTATGCAGCTGAAAGAATCAGTTCTTCTCTGATAGTATGGGCCTTTTCACTCTTTGCAATCTGAAGCGCTATTAAGAAGGATGCTTTCAGAGCTTTTTCTGGAACCGTTATGTTTGTCATTAGAGTTTTCTGTCAATTGTATTCTTCTTTCTTTTAAAAAAGTCTCTGGATTTGTCTTTGCATACCGGGTGCCTTATTGTAAGATGTCTTTTCAGCTTTGCAGGGTTCATTGCTTCATTTGACAGAATTTGCAAGCATATACACTGCAGCCGCCCATCACTAAATTCCATTAAACCAAAATCATTGTAATTGTCATCAAACTTTCTGTTCTTTTACTTGTTACTGGACTCAGCATTGTCACTGCCTTCAGCACAACCAGCCCTATATGGACATTTCATTATTATTATTATTATTATTATTATTATTATTATTATTATTATTATTATTATTATTATTATTATTATTATTATATTTTTTAGCAGATGCCCTTATCCAGGGCAACTTACAAAATATAAGCGCAATACAAAGTTCAAGGAATAAAACATTACAAATTCAAATTTACATAATACAGTGCAATTTAAACCATAATACATTTTACAAATTCCAATTTACACAAGTGTATACAATATCCCTTTCAGGCACAGTGGTTACTGGGTGAAACCACATATTCTGTTCTCTCTCCTTAATTAGGATTGTTGTTTAAAGAGAGAACTATTGCATTTTATACTAATGTGTACTGTACTCAAGGGGAGAGTAAAAGATGTAGCACACAGGAAGTTATAAAATCCCTTTAGAGCCTCTGGGAAGTTGAGTCCCCATGCATGATGAGGGTGCTTCTTAAAAAATGCTTACCACTTGATCCAGGTTGGTTTTTATACATATATTTATAATTTGCATTATAGATAACATACTCCAGATTAGGACTTTACCAAATATAATGTGAACAATACAAATATAACAATTGTATAAGGTGGTTTTGCACAGTAACCACTGTGCATTTAGGAAAAAACATGGCCGAAGGGAAAAACAAACAGGTGGTTTTACACAGTAACCACCATACATGTAGAACACAATTTCCTGTATGTAGAATTAGGAATATAACAGTATATATCTGCACTTCAGATGTTATTTCAGTTTCATACATATTTGAATTCTATACATATTTGCAAGGCATCGTGGCAAGGAAATAAAATAAGTGCTGAGGAGGTAGCAAGACTAATGGTTGAACACATTCCAACAGATTATTCATCATGTAGTGACAGTGAAACAGAGGGTGTCCATTAGAGGAGTTGCTTCTAACTGGAGTGAGGTTGTTAGTGGAGTTCCGCAGGGATCAGTACTAGGGCCTTTGCTTTTTCTAATCTATATTAATGATCTGGACTCTGGGATAGTTAGCAAACTTGTCAAATTTGCAGATAAAATAGGTGGCTCAGCAGATACAATCTCGGCAGCACAGGCTATTCAGAGGGACTTGGATAATATTCAGTTGTTGGCCGACACCTGGCAGATGAAATTCAATGTGGACAAGTGCAAGGTATTACATGCAGGTAGCAAAAATGTCCACTATAATTACACTATGGGAGGAATAGAACTAGATGAAGTAACGCATGAGAAAGACCTAGGAGTCTATGTGGACTCCTCACTTTCTCCATCCAAACAATGTGGGGAAGCAATAAAATAGGCAAGTACAATGGTTCGAATGGCCTCCTCTGATTTGTAAACTTTCTTATGTTCTTAAGTGGTAGCAGTGATGAGGATATGGAAAGGCTTGAGGAAGACCAGGGAATAGATGAATATGATGACAGTGATGGAGATCAGTAGAGTGACCAGGGCAGTGACAGAGAACAAGGCAGTCATGAGAATGAGCAGAGTAGGAATGTGACTTGGTCAGAGCCAAGGTCCAGAAGATTGAGGAGAGAAGATTGTCTGGTGAGAGAAGAGCATGCCAGTCTCAGGCCCTGCAGTATAAACCTCATATACCAGTTGAAAAACGCAGGTCTGGGAATGCTCACCTGCCACAGCAAAGCAAATCAAGATGCTGCACTGAATGTAGCACTAAGAAGTAGCCCCATTGGCCAACATGGATGTCTGCTGAGTGCAATGTGGGCTTGTGCATGAACCAGAGCAAGAACTGCGTTTTTGTCTATCACAAAAAATTAAAAAAGCTAAAGAATTTATGGAAGTAACTGATTAAATGATCAGCACAGATTAAGGTGCTTCAATCGCCCCTTAATTCACAGTGGGTACAGGGAGAAACCACCTCAGAACTGACCATTGACCTTGACCCTAACCAAAATGACCTTAAACTTACTTTAGTTTGATTATTTGTCTCTCATTTATCTCAATGAATTAACATTTTTGAAAACATTTCTGTGTGTGTGCCTGAAAGAGATATATGAGGTCTTACATTCTGGATTGTAAAAGCTAAGTGCAGACAAGATGTTAGGTCACAGTCAAGGCCCAAGGGAAAGGGAGCATAGGGGGAATCAAAATAACAATATGAGTACTAGTAACACAATAGTATGTGAAAATGTTGTAAAGTGCAATCTTGCAGGAGAATTAATGACTAAATTGCATGTAGAGTCTGAAAAGATGTATTTTCTGTTTTGACTTCAGTGGGAAGGTCGTTCCACCACTTAGGGGCCAGGGATGAGAAGGAGCAGCTCTGGAGGAAGGGGAGTGGAGAGGAGGCAGAGTTAGTCTTCTGGCACCAGAAGACCGCAGCAGTCTGGAGGGGATGTATGGAGAGACGAGTGTCTGAAGGTAGCTTGGTGCAGTGTGGTCGAGACAGCGGTAGGTGAGGGTCAAAGTCTTGAACTGAATGCGTGCCGCTATCAGGAGCCAGTGGAGGGAGCGGAGCAGTGGAGTAGCGTGTGCGAATCGTGGCAGAGAGACACCAGACGAGCCACAGAGTTCTGGATGAGCTGGAGTGGCGGGTAGTAGTTGCAGGCAGGCTGGCCAGGAGGGAGTTGCAGTAGTCCAGGCGGGAGAGGACCAGGGACTGGACGAGTAGCTGAGTTGGGTAGTTGGTGAGGAAGGGTTTGATTTGGCGTATGTTGCTCAGGAAGAATCTGCAGTTACATGTCAGTGTGGTGATGTGCTGAGTGTAGGTGAGCGCAGGATCGAGGGTGACTCCTAGGTCCTTATCAGAAGAAGAGGGAGACAGTGTTGTAGATTCCAAGGGGATTGAGCTGGAGAGATCAGCAGAAGGTGAGGAAGAGTGGGGGAAAAAAGAGGAGATCCGATTTGGAGAGGTTGAGCTTGAGGTGGTGTGACTGCATCCAGGCAGAGATAGCAGACAAGCAGGAAGAGATGCGAGAGGGGATGAGGGTGTCGAATGAGGGAAAAGACAGGAAGATTTGGGCATCATCTGTGTAAAAATGGTAAGAGAAACCATGGGATGCGATGAGGGGGCCCATGGACCGAGTGTAGAGAGAGAACAGGAGGGGGCCCAGGACGGAGCCTTGGGATACGCCTATGAGGAGAGGTTGGGGGGTGGATGAGGAACCTCACCATGTCACTTGATAGGTCCGGTGTTAGCGAGGCAGGAGAGGAGGATGGAGTGATCAACAGTGTCAAATGCTGCGGAGAGATCAAGGAGGATGAGGACTGAGGAGAGGGAAGCCGCCCATGCTCAGCTGAGGGAGTCAGTGACAACCAGGAGAGCCGTCTCAGTGGAGTGAGTTGTGCTGAAGCCGGATTGCAGAGGATCCAGGAGTGAGTGATGGGAAAGAAATGCAGAGAGTTGACAGTGGACGGCCTGCTCGAGGGTCTTTGAGAGGAAGGGGAGTAGGGAGACAGGGCGGTAGTTCTGAGGAGAGGTGGGGTCAAGGGTTGGTTTCTTGAGGAGAGGAATGACAGCAGCTTGTTTAAATGCAGAGGGGAAACAGCCAGAGAGGAGTGAGGAGTGAGGAGTTGAGGAGGGAGGAGATGAAGGGGAGAAGATCAGGAGCAGTGTCCGAGAGAGGTGAGAATGAAGAAAAGTGAGGTTGGTCGGTGGGAGACTTGGGCGGGATGTGATGTACTGTGGCTGTAGGGCTGCCCTATTCATACGCATAATTTTTTCTAACGCAGTTATGCCAAAACCACGCCCCATTTCTGCAAGGATCGTGTTCTAGCCTTATAGGTCCCCGTCATTGGCAGACAGCCTGATAGCGCTGATTGGACAGACTCGGAGAGACTCAGCCGACAGTGAGAGCTGTCACAGTACAGTAGTGATGGGCAGTTCGACTCTTTAATGACTCGATTAATTTTATTCAGTTCAGTTTGGTTAATCGATTCAATTAGTTAATTCCATGAATTGATTCAATGACACGAAAACAACCAATGCAGATTGAAACAGGATTGTTAGATAATTGATTTGAAATAACAAGGCGTTCACAAACTACACCTCACAGAAGCAAGGAAAAAACTGTATTTGGTTCACTGGGTTAAATGAAATATGAAATATATATTTAGAGTCCTAGAATTTCAACAGTTTGAAACATTAACATTATTTATCCAACACATCTAAATGTAATATATATATATAGTTAAATGCATTTGAATAAATCATTGTTTTTTACAAGAACAAAAATAGAGTCTGGAACGAGTGGCATTTGTGGAATTAATCTGTGGTATTTATTCAGCAGCAAAACGCTGTATGCCCAATAATTTGATTGACAGATCAGCACAACGCACAACACAAGTTAAATATTGCCAAAGCACAATGTTGCCCTCGATAATATTGCTTTGCAACAAACCCCTTTTTTATTTTTTATTTTCAGAATTAATAAAATAATTAATAAAATAACAATCATAATAACATAATAACATTGGATATTTTGTTGAAATATGGACCGCCAAACTACAAATGTCCCCGTTTTTCATTTCAGAAATCTGGTCAACTTACTGTTGAAGAGCTTGCGGATGTCTGCGATCTTGGAGGAGAAGGAGACAAAATCTTCTGCAGTGAGAGACAAGGGAGGAGAAGGGAGAGGGGGTGCGAAGAAGGAGGAGAGGGTGGAGAAGAGTTTGCGGGGGTTGTTGACAGTGGATTCAAAGAGTGATTGGAAGTAAGACATCTTGGCTGAGGTGAGTGAGGAGGAGAATGTGGACAGTATAGAGAGCGGTAGAGTTCGTGGGCAGCTGGTAGTTTGGACCTCTTGCACTTCTGTTCAGCGGCACGCAGACTGCGTCGGGTTGAGCGGAGAACGGAAGATATTCAAGGCTGAGGAGGGGAGGGACGGACAGGACGAGCCGTGAGAGGACAGAGAATCAAGGGAGGAGGTGAGGGAGGAGAACAAAGAGGAGGTAGCACAGTTAACAGACAGATGGGAAAACAGTCAATGGAAGGTAACAGAGTGAGGGCAGTGGAAGCAAGGGTGGAGGGGGAGACAGAGCGGAAATTATGGCAGTAGGTGACAGAGGGAGTGGGTTGGTTGGGGAGGGAGGGGATGAGAAAGGGAGAAGGAGATGAAGTGGTGGTCTGAGATGTCCATGGGTGTCACGGAGAGTGTTGAAGGGGAGCAGCCTCTAGAAAAGATGAGGTCTAGCTGGTGGCCTGCCCTGTGAGTGGGGGGAGACGGGGAGAGAGAGAAGTTAAAGGAGTTAAGGAGAGGAAGAAATCCAACAGGGGAGTGGGAGGGGTTGGAGAGGTGGATGTTGAAGTCTCCCAGGAGGATGGTAGGAGAGGACAGTGAGGGGAGGGAGTAGAGAAGAAAGTTGAGTTCATGCAGGAAGGAGGTGAATGGACCGGGAGGACAGTAGAGAGCTAGAAGGAAGAGGTGAGAGGGAGATGTGAGTTCCGCTGCATGGAATTCAAAGCTGTTAGTTGTGATAGACGAGAGACAGGGGGGCAAAGAGACGAGGATAGAAGTGGAGAGCAGGAGCCCTATTCCTCCTCCCCGCCCAGTAAGATGGGGGGAGTGGGACAGGACAAACAGAGAGGATAGGGTGGCAGGGGTGGTTGAGTTCTCAGGGGAGATCTATGTCTCGGTGAGAGTGAGGAAATCCAGAAAGTGTTGGGTGGCAAAAGCGGAGATGAAGTCAGCCTTATATAAGACGTTAGCTACCTGTAGATAACTGTGTGTACTGGATAATACTAATTTTAGAAATACTCTCTCAAGCTCCAACGTCAGTCCAACCATTCGTGATCAGCTCAACGCTGCTGTGCTATCTGGTAAAACAATCTCCCCCTCCAGTCCTTCCTCCACTCAATCTCATTAAAACAATCAGTGTGGGTTTCTTGCACAAACCACACATCCAACTTATTGTCATCTGAGACAAAGACTCCCGTTTCTCATTGCTCCCAGTACCATTGACATTTATACTCCCACATTTTATTTTGTACATTTAGTGAAGAAGAGGAAGTAACATAAACAACAAGTGACTCACGAAGCAAAGAACAGAAAAACACAAACAGAACGAAGAGCGCTATTTGAATGAACTTCGCCATGAGTAGTTATAAAGGGCACTCTGGGGCAAGGGGGCGCAGCAGGGGATTTGACCTTTGACCTTGAACTTGAGTTGAACTTGAAGACCGTTCCTAGAGGGCGTGTTTTGCGTCACTGAGGAATTTGCACACTGATGGGTGGAGTTCAGGGCACTGAATAATGTGCATACCAGTGGGTGGAGTTCGAAGCATTGTTGGAATGTACAGTCTGGTGGGGTCTTTTTAAGCCCTCCTGATTCTTTAGTGAAATAGCTATTTTGTCTCTATGTGAGTGAAGCAAGGTTGTCTCTTCAATATGTCCAATGGGGTTACCAACTTAAAATGGACAAGGGTTATGTTGGGGTGGAACTTTTTGAGCTAGGGGATGGTGTCTACCATACTGGAGGGTGGAGTTCGGGGCATTTGTCAACGTTGAATTTTACCAGCCTCACTGGACTGGTTGGACTGGTCTGTTTACATTTTTAGGTGATGTTCCCAGGGCATGAGAAATGTCTAGAGATCTTGACTGTTTTAAGGTTTTTCTAAGTGTACTTCTCATCAAGATGCTGTGTAAAGGACATTTGCCCAGATACCCTGAACATACATTACATTTTAAGAAATGGAGATGCAGAACATTTGAACAAGTCAAATAATCAGTATAATCAATATAATCTACTACATCTCAGTAACATGAATTTACAGAGTTACAGACAATAGCAAACAAGGTATTTAAAGAAATGGTTAATGTAAGATTATGTAAATACAATGGCCAAGGATTAAGAGTGTGTGTGTGTGTGTGTGTGTGTGTGTGTGTGTGTGTGTGTGTGTGTGTGTGTGAGAATAGAGAGAGAGAGAGAGAGACAGAGAGTTACTACCCAAGAACAAGCAGGAACTAAAGACAGCTGCAGTGCAGGCCTGGCAGAGCATCACCAGGCAAGAAACCCAGCATCTGGTGATGTCTATGGGTTCCAGACTTCAGGCAGTCATTGACTGCAAAGGATTTGCAACCAAGTATTGAAACTCACAATTTAATTCATGATTATGCTAGTTTGTCCAAATACATTTGAGCTCCTACAATTGGGGGGGGGGGGGGGTACATCTAAAAATGTGTGTAATTCCTACAACTACCCTCAAATTAAAGATGAAAGTCTACACTTAAAGCACATCTTGATTGTTTCCTTTCAAATCCATTGTGGTGGCATACAAAGACAAAATGATGACAATTGTGTCACTGTCCAGATATTCATGGACCTAACTATGTGTTTATACAAGAATAGTGATTGTGTTGAAGAGGCAAATGTCTTGGAGGGACATGATTATGCAACTGGACAACTGGTATAGTTTAAATATTTTTATTTTAAAAATAAAAAAATGTTTCTACACTACTGGGGCTGACTTTACTACAAGTATCTATCTATCGCTAAATCTATGTCTCCATAACTATCTCTAAATCTATATATCTAACTCACTATCTGTACATCTATCTAAGTATGTATCTCTATCTCTGTCTCAATAAATGTATTCTGTAGTGTCCGTAAATCTGTCTCATCTGTATAACCCTGGGACCTGAGATGGTTCAGACCTATTTTAAGCAGTATGGGGGTTTGATACACCGACACGTATTCCAAACCAATTCAGCACTGCTAGCTGCTGGTGTGACGTAACGAAGCATTGTTTGCAGTGATCACATGGTTTCTGGCAAGGTGTCGTGTTTCTGGCAAAGTTTTACTTTGGTCAACTCATTTAGCCCAACTTCAGTTTTTGATAGTCATTTGATGCAGTTCATTCTACTTCATATATTTTTTTAGGTTCCAGACATGCTTCTGGCAAGCTTTTTCTGATTTCCATTGTTGAAAAGCCCTTAAACTCTATGAAATATTTTGTTTCTTTGAGACAATAGTGATCATTGTCAATTTTTGAATCCCAGATAGACCTCCTTTGTAGATCTGAGTAAAAATCCACCTTGTCTTCACATAGGCTGGATGGAGTTTTTTTTTTTTTTTTTTTTTTTTTTACTTTGTTTACACTTATTGGACAGAGATGTTAGGATGTTAAAAAACATGCCTTCAAATGTTAAGTTCTCAACTTTATTTTAGTTATTTTAGATAGGATTGTTAAACTGTCTACAATTTCATACTATTTGCAAATTAAAATTGTCAGCTAGTCACTTTCAGTTTTTAGAGCAAGATTTATGTTGATTCTATATGAGATTATATATTAAATGTATTTATATTAGTTGTATCATCTAGGGAGTAGGGGTCTGTCAATTATTTGGGATTCAGAGAGACAGGATCACTTACAATGGATTGCATACGTATTCAGCCCCTAGGGGTGTTGTTACAATAAAATGTGGAAAAGTCAAAGGGGGGTGAATACTCATGCAATCCACTGTAACCTCATTTCACACTACAAGGCAAAGTTACAGACCACTTAAATACTTTGTGGTTATGACACCATTATTGCACTTTTTGTAAACACATTTTTCAAATTGTTAACATTGCAATACATCTGTTTAAATTGTGCATTTGAACATGTTTTATTTTAATTGTTTTGTTAACTTATATATTGCATGACTTATTTAGTTTGATTTAGTGCTACTCAATTAATCCAAGGTAGTTGCCAAAAATATGAACTGTACAATTTTGAAGTTACCCTTTAGATAAAATTAATCTGTGGTAAGAAAATAAATCAGTAAGCAGAACACAAACAGTATACATTAAGTGCACTTACAATGGTATGTTCTAGTTAATTCAATGTATTTAGTTTTAATTGTTGAAATAATTGAGTTCATCATCATACTATTTTAAAGTAGTATTTAATTAAACTTGAAAGTCATATTAACTAAAAATAGTAAGTAACCGTGAATAGCACACACTGGGTTTTTAACTTCATGTTTAATGTTCACTCCTGCTCCTCTACCATGCTGTCACATTAAATTTTATATGCCTAAAACTCATGTATGCACTTCGTATTCAGTCCACATGGTGGAGACAAACACTACAAAATGAGATGTATGCTCTTTGCTCACGATTTAAAATAAATAAAAATAGTGAAACCAATCATTCAATGTCTATTGTCTCAGTGAGCAATAGGTCAAGACTCAGTAATTATTACATTTTATTATATGTCATTTTTGGCTTATAATTATATATCATATAATAAATACAATAATTAAGAACTGAACATAAAATCTGCTCACTGAGATCCAAACAGCCAGTGAGAGACATCTGTGCAGCAGATACAGAAACAGACACAGGCAAATATATGTATTTGGTATGAGTTCTGATGAAAACATGTCAACCATGCTATTATTGGCACCACACCTGAGAAAATAAGATAGACCATAAAACTAACACTATTACACATTCATGAACTCAAATACCTCTAACAGAAGTACATGACAGATGAGCTCCAGTCAGCTGTTGCACCCTAGATGGAAAGGACTGGACCAACCGATGTGATTCTGATGCGACTGGAACAGAAAATGTGGATCAGCAAGTCTGGAGTGTCAATCTCAGATAGACAGTGACTTTGACATATCTGTGAAAAACAGGCTTCCATCTGTTGTTTAATTCAGTCCAGATGCAAGGGAGACATGCTTCTGCAAACTGACAAAGCTACTGAAGCTACAGACCCAGGACAAGAAATACAACAAAGAAATTGTACTGCAAATAGTTTATTTCCAGATTATTAACAACAACCATTAAAAAAATGTCAAAACAAAACAAAACAAAAACCTGACCCACAAGTTGCCTTTAAATTAAAGTTTTTTGGGGGGAGTGGTGACCGTGTGTGAAGGCCGGTCGGGCCAGGGTGGTCAGTGAGCTGTTGGCCTGTGTGGTCAGTGAGCTGGCAGGCTGTGGTCAGTGCGGAGGGCCGAGGCCTGGGGGGGGTCACACTTTGACGGGGGCGCGGCCCTGGGCCCGCTGGTACTCCTGCTGCAGGCTGGATAGCAGCTCCCGGTGCTGCTCTGACTGCAACTCCATCTCCTTCAGAAGAGTCTCGTGCCTCTGTCTGTGGAGAGCACACGCACACGCACACGCGTTACAACACTGATGTTAAGATTTCAGTATTTTCTATACATTGTCCTGGGAATCAGTGCCATCTTTGTACTCTTCTTGACTAATTAAGCAATAAATTGGAACCTTTTAATGATTTATTTACACATTCTGAGGAATAATACCGAATAACACGCATCAATAATTCATATTTTCATGACTAATACATGCGTAGCTGCTGCTGCTTAATCAATGTGCCTAAATAGAATGACTAACTGAGCAGAATAAAGGAATCTGAAAGGTTACTCATCAATCTCAGTCTAAGAAAGCAGACTGCAATGGCCACCTTGTTTGAGGAGGAGTGAAGTGCAGCCTAAGGAAGTCAGTCACGTGAAACTAAGGCCCCTCATCAAACCACTGCACTGAGTTACCAGTTTACAAACTGCTGATGGTCAGAGAAACCAGGAGAGATTTGTTCTGTGAGGAATCACTACAACCACCATAATTTCAGACTACATACAACCGCCTCACTCGCAAAATGTGCAGCTCCTTCATGAAACAGCTGTGAGACTAAAATTAATAAACAGTTGGATAAAAAAAAAAAATCTTATGAACATCACAACATTTTCAAGGCAGAAACACTTCAATTATATTGAAAATAAATGTATTTTTCTTAAAATACATAAAGATAAAAAAAACTAAAAAACTTAATGCAATACACTGTGTAAACAGGTGTAGAACTCAGTATGCTCATATCTTAGCAGACTTACACAACTATAAAACAAATAACCAGTTATTAAAATAGCATTAAACAAGTATAACATCTTATGCAACGTGAAAGCACTTTGACATTACTGTCTATTACAGCTTATGTACATCAATGCAGAAAATGTGCTTTTCAACACTACGAGCGCATCTGCCAGAGACGGCCTTTTCACAATGTGCGCTGACATCAACAGGGCTGTTTGTGTTGCACTGAGCGACTTGGCAGTAACTGGGCAGCACTGGCTCAAAGGTGAGGGGCATCATCTTTGTCCTGCTGTATATATGCTGAATTGTAGTGCCAACAGCAGTGTAATAAACGCTATACCAGCCAGCTTGTTGCCAGCCCTACACCTGACAATATAATTAGTTTACAGGGTTCCCACTCGTTCAGGGTTCCATTTTCCAAGTCTTTTCCATGACTTTTCCAAGATAATTTCCATTATTTTCCAGAAAAAAAAGTAAAGTTCAAACTAAACATTTTCTATATCGTAAGATATGTTCCTGTTTGACATATTCAGTCAATGCTCAAAAATAACATGAATAATGTGCATAATAACAGTCAGTGTGTATAATCATCATATTTGTACGCAGATGCACTGCTGCCATTACTAAAGGTCTACGTCAATAGTTCTATGTGAGGTGCATGTTACTGAACTGATGCCAATACTAAATCTGTCCACCCGACCAAGCTACTTCAAAAGTACAGTAAGTGGGTCATTCCACGTCAAATGAAAGTGGGTTTTGACCCTCATCATCTCAGTTATGAAGTTGATTTCATAGTTAGAAACAAATATGGTAAGCACTCCTGCAATATTAATTTTGTAGAAAAAAAAAATCTTCAAGAAACTAAAACTAATTGATGACATGAATATTTAATACTTTCATTTCCTAGAATTCATACATTTTTCACTAAATATAGCTCCCAACATCCGATCTAAACCCAACATCAAATCTGGGTGGCGAGGGGTAACCAGGGAACTGATATTTCAGAAGATGAGGAACCAAAATAACTGGTTAAAATCTACAACCCTTAAAGTCCACACCAGATTGCATGGAAAGATTGTTTGATTGAAATGATGCCGATTGTCAGACGGGAAACAAAGCATACTGAGTGACACTAGGGGGAGACATGACAACATCAATATATTTTCCAGGGATCCTGATGGTTTTATTTTGTTGTCGTTTTGTTTTTATTTTTGTTTTTGGAAATATGAATATTTTTCCCTGACTTTCCAGGTTTTTCCATTACTAAAAGAGTGACTAATCAAGACATTGATACAGAGAACTGGGTTTGCAACGTGATTGAATTCTAAAGGAATCTGAACCGATCAGAGGACAGGCAGACAAAGAGCTAAATCAGCTGTGATCCTTGAATTGTTTATATCTGCCATTAAAATATATAATGATACTAATAAATGAATATATGATATGTAGGAATTCACAGGTTTCAGCAATCAACACAATACATTTTTTTTTCAAAATGACTGATTTAATTACAAAGCCCAGATGTCAGTTATATTCAGTATATCCTACCACATAAACTGCTGGTCCAGCAGTTGAACAAGAAAATGTTAATAACTTATTAATTTTGAGGAGTTTACAGCTGAAATGCCATATAGGTATTTAATTCAAATATTTAATAGCATATAAGAGATGCAGGAAAAATTCACATCCGCAGAGATATTTACATCTGAAGTGCAAAAGCCACTGAAAAAGCATCTATGGTGGCACTACTGTTAATAGAACTCGGCCAAAGACTGGTCTACAGAGATGGGCAGATGGGCAGACAGGCGGGCGGACGGACAGACAGACACACTCACATCTCTCCAGTGATGTACTCCAGCCTTTTCCCTACAGTGGCTTTTGCTTCATCCAGATCTTGCTTCACTAGCACTGGTCCGATCAGTTTATAGACGGTGTTCTGGGCTTCCAGCAGGCCCAACTCCTGCAAGACACGAGAATCAGAGGCACAGTAGATCAGTGCCGTGCAACTGGCCCCTCCAGAGCAGACCTGCAGGGTCCACCAGGAGAGCTGCTCTATCACCTGCAGATCAAACAGCACACAGAGAGAGACGCACACCTACACACACACCCCCACACATTAACACAGCGCCAACACAGACACACCCACACACATCCATCACCAACACAGTGCCAACAGATACACAGTCAGAAATGCACTGCAGCTCTGGGTGGCAGTTTGCCCTGTAGGCACAGCACTGCTGGGGGCTGCAGGGGGGCAGCTGGGGGGCTGGCTCCTCTCACCTCTTTCACGATGTTGTTCTCGGTCAGCTGCGCCTCCAGCTTCTGTCGCGCCGACATGCTCTTGCTCAGGTCTGCGGGAGAAGGACAGCGCCGTGAGAGCCGCCGGCGGAGAGTCAAGACCCCTCGCATTTCTAAATATAACTCGCGGTAGTGCAGCGCAGATGTCCGCATTTCTGCGCGGCTCCACCAATGGGATCGGTGCGACTCCGCAGACCTGCGCAGACCTGCGGACATCTGCGCTGCATGCACCGCACTAGAACAGTTCAGCGTTTTCTCTCAGAGAGCAATCGTATGGGTTCAGCTTTACATTGCAGAGGCCGCTGCTTATCGACTCTGTCCCACAGCTTTACTCAAACGTCGGAACTACACCACCCTACTACCACCACTGATGATAATACATACATTACTGCCCAAATTACTCACCTTTTTGTAGCTGCTGATATTTTTCGAGCTCCGCTTGTAGTTTTTTCTGGATTGCTTCGGCCATTGTCACCTGCCGTGCTTACGGATTTTATTTAACCCAAAATAATAAACCTGAGCAGCAGTGATGTTATCTTCACCACGATATAATTATAAACGACTACAGCCTCGCCTCGTTCCACTCACTGCAACAGGAAACGTAAACTCGGCGCACCGGATATGATCACAATACAGCCAGACTATAACGCACTGAAGCACATAGGCGCCATATTGGTAAAGGAGAGATTCTAACCCAAATTAAAATGATAATTATTGCGCCAAACTCGCTTTCATTATTATATTATGTAATATATGAATTATTATCATATATCATGTCTACATATTAAAAAGTACTTTCCCAATTCCTTAATTCACTACCAACGTCTTAGTAAACATCTTACAACAAATTATGCTTTGACTCAGTTATATTAATTTGATATATGTTTATGACATAAAGTTTATGACTCGGTTATATTAAATAATTCCAAATTTATAATTAGTGATTATTAATCAATAGAAAAAAATATTGCAAAGCCCATCAATCAAGATATGGATTAATTAACGTATGTATTTATTTACTGTAATTATATTTGCTGTTAAATACATTGACACAGTATTTCTTCTCAAACAGCTGTGTTTTATTTCAGGTTGTTGTATTTTGGCTTGCCTCTCCCTCAACATCTGTATGTCATGTGACTTGTTCATTACACAGACACCAGCCACCCCCAGACACTGCTTCCCTCATCCGTGGAAATAAAAAACCTGTCAGAGCTTATAACAAAAACAAGTAATAATTTATTACAGATTACACTGATTACAGTCACTGGTCACTATGTTGCCTGTGGCCAGGCATCTCTTCAACACGGCATCAGCAGGACAGTCTGCCTCTCCCAGAAGAGGTCCACCGTGTGCTTGTCCTCCTGTGTGTGTCCTGGCGTGTCTGGCTCCTCACTGCTTCTTCTTCTGCACGTGTGCGCAGTCGTACTTCCCCCGCACTATCTTCAGCTTGACCCCCGGCAGGTCCTGCGTGCGCCCTCCCTCCACCAGCACGATGTTGTGCTCCTGCAGGTTGTGTCCCTCCCCAGGGATGAAGCACACCACCTCGCGGCCGTTGGACAGCCTCACGCGCGCACACTTCCTGTTGGCGGAGTTGGGCTTCTTGGGTTTGCGGATCATGGTCTTCAGAATCACACCTTTCAGCTGCGGCCGGCCGAACGTGGGGCTGGTTCCGGGGGGCTCGGGGCGCGGGCGGCCCTGCCTGTGCAGCTGGTTCAGAGTGGCCATGCCTCGCGCCGCCACACTGCCCGCACTGCGCACCGCTGTGGAGGGCAGAGGAGAGAAACCCTCACTTAAGCATTGTACCTCATAACAATTAATTTGAGAGGCGATTGTGTGGAGATCACAGTAGGAACCCCCCCACCAAATACTCACTCCCCAGGAGTGATGACATCACCGGCCTCAGACTGCCGAGAAGCGCCATCGCTCCCTCCGTCTCCACGAAACCTGCAGAGACATGACACAGCCTGAGGTAAATCAAAATGAAAAAAATAAACCTAAGAATAAATATGAATGTTTATTATTATTTTTTAAATGTCACACAGTCTACAGCCATGAAATAGTCCTATACTGTAATCAGACATATTAGACCTCTGCAATTAGACAGCAAAGCAATCCTCCCCACATCCCACTGAAGGCTCTCCACAAAGTCGATCATTCTTGTGCATGTGTGATGGGGTCATGAGCCTTACAGTACATAAAAACTTTAATAAAGGACATTTCTCTACTTGCCACTGTAGTTTTGTGATTGAGCTATACTGTCCAAAATTTCTCAGAAACAGCATTTATTTTCTTGAAACGTCCTTCAGAACATGCTTAAGTAGTAAGCAGTGTGATGTGTAACAATGGCACAGAATGCACAGATGAGAAAAAATTAAATGAATGCATAGTCAAAATATCAATGGTACCACGCTACAATTACTTGTTCCAAAATCCTGTGATAGATGCACTATAGATACCGTGGTGTATGTTTATATACACCAGGTACCAGCACAGAGTGCAGTGAACAGCAAAGAACACCCCCTCCCTCAGGAGTTACTACTGACACGATGTCCTGCAGCACCATAAGCACCCCTCACAGCCCGTCAATGACCTTCTGCGCTGCCGCACGCCGGCGGCTGGTCACTCACCTGGTTCTCTGCGCTGCTGTGACTGTCCGGCTGCACGGCGTGTCCGCGCTGTGATCCGGACCCGGGCTGGACCTGAGGCTGCGAGACGCACAGAACCGGGCCGAGGTGGCGACAGCGAGTACTGTACGAGCCCAGTCCCTTCCCTGTGACCCCGGAAGTGTTTCACAGTGCACCTACGGAATACCACGAGGCTCACTACGTCATTTTTCGTTCTTGTATGCCTTGTTGAGCAAGTACACACACATGACTACTTTACAATACATAATCAATTTCGAAACAATACTTCAGTAGTAGTAATAATTAAAAGCATAACAAAACTATAATAATTATAATTATAATCGTGGCTCTTGGGAATTGTTATTGGCTAAACGCTTCCGGATGTCCCGCCTACCTCACTCCAGTCAAACATGGCTGCGCCCATTAGAAGAGTTGCGGCATGAAGGAGACTACCCCTGCGCGACTATAACGGTGTAGCGGAGGTGAACTTGCGGGTAAGACGGCATTGCTTGTACACTGTCAGCGCCCATAGTCCCCCTCGCTGCTGTCGTGTTTTGCTCAGATAACCCCTCGCAGGCCTGTCTGCAGGACGGGCTGCTGTTAAAGCCGCATCCCCGCTCCTGCGCCGCGCACAGCGCAGACCCGGCAGCTGCACGCTGATTTAATGATATTTGACCCCTTGTTGTTTTCTTGTTGTAATGATCGATTTCGGCTTTCGTCTATTTTCAGTGGTGATACAAACATGAACATAAACACGACCACAACACAGACATAAAAAACACATGTTTGATAACCACATTAATAATTGATGCAACCGGAGCTCAGTGTAAACGTAGCCTGTTTTTATATAGTTATTTTCCGGTAACCCTGAACTTGCTGTCCATTTAGCCAGCCGTTGTGTCGCTTGTTTTGTATTGTTCCCAGTGGAACTGTGTTCAATAAAACACATTCTCTCATTCATCATGAAAGATTAGAAACATAGGAACGTTTTCAATCGAGAGGAGGACATTCGACCCTTCGTGCTCGTTTGGTGTCAGTGATCCAAGGATCCTATCCAGTCTATTTTTAAATGTTCCCAAATTTTCAACTTCAGCCACATTGCTAGGGAGTTTGTTCAGATTGTGACAACTCTCTGTGTGAAGAAGTGTCTCCTGTTTTCTGTCTTGAACGCCTTGAAGCCCAATTTCCATTTGTGTCCCCGGGTGCGTGTGTCCCTGCTGATCTGGAAAAGCTCCTCTGGTTTGATGTGGTCGATGCCTTTCATGATTTTGAAGACTTGGATCAAGTCCCCACGTAGTCTCCTCTGTTACAGGGTGAAAAGGTTCAGGTCCTCAGTCTCTCAGTAGGACATTCCCTTCAGACCTGGAATAAGTCTGGTTGCTCTCCTCTGAACTGCCTCTAGAGCAGCGATATCTTTCTTGAAGTGTGGAGCCCAGAACTGTACACAGTATCCAGATGAGCTCTAACTAGCGCATTGTACAGTCTGAACATTACTGCCCTTGTTCTCAATTCTACACTTTTGACAATATACCCTAATATTCTGTTTGCCTTTTTTATTGCTTCCCCACATTGTTTGGATGGAGAAAGTGAGGACTCCACATAGACTCCTAGGTCTTTCTCATGCGTTACTTCATCTAGTTCTATTCCTCCCATAGTGTAATTATAGTGGACATTTCTGTTACCTGCATGTAATACCTTGCACTTGTCCACATTGAATTTCATCTGCCAGGTGTCAGCCCACAACTGAATATTATCCGAGTCCCTTTGAATAACCTGTGCTGCCGAGATTGTATGTTCCATGCTGATAGCCAGACAACCGTAGCCTAGCCAACCTGGTAAGTTCTCTCTGCATGAGCAGTCTGCACACACTGCTGTAGCACTCCTTGTTTTCTATAATGTTGTATGAACGAATTGTTACAGCTGAGGTTTTTTTTTTCCTCAGTCAGGTTTTTGGCACAACTCCTGTTTGCTTATGTCAACAATCGTGCTGGCCACATCGAGTAGCATCTTCCAAGACTAACCTATGAACCTGCAAAGATCCAGACATGGCACCACTCCCTCCCTTGTCCACCAGGGGGCAGGTCTCACTAGATGCAGCCACCACACACAATACAGCTGTAGCGATCAGGGGACCCAGCTGGGCGAACCCCCAGTGAAAACTCTGAGCAAACGTTGTAAAGCTGGTTTTCTGTCAACCGAGTGCAAAATTCCACACTGTGATTCCTCGTGGCCTTTACAGTGTGTTGCCTTGGAAGGCACGCGCAGTCCCACTCAGTGTGTCTCTCCGAGTGTCTTACAGTTGCAGCATTGCCTATAGGGTTGGTTGAGTGTGTGCCTCCTCAGTGCCTTTCAATGCCCATGTGTCCCTGCAGATCCAGGATGTCCAAGACTATGAAGGCTGCGAAGGCGGTGAAGAAGGTGGATTTGGGGAATGTGATTCGCGCTATCGTCCGTGCAGGACAGGCAGCTCCCGGACCGCCACTCGGACCCATCCTAGGACAGGTAGGCACCGTGACCTCTGACCTCTGCTCTTATGGCCAATAGATGACTTGCAGTCCCCCAGACACACAGAGACCCAGATCTAATTTAATCTGGGCTGGAAACTACAGTACTGCATTGTCGTGCCTATTGAATAGCTGGCTCTACACTGAACTGATTTAATAATTACATCATTGAGTTACATAAGGCAGAGACTTTCAGTGAGAAAAGGAGCTTCAAACATTTCAAAGCCTCCGTGGTAATGATGTGTACTGGATTGGGTCTTGAAGTTCTGTGTGCGTCTGGGCTCATGTCAGTGTTGTCTACTCCTCTGCTGGCTTTATCCGCACTGCCCTTCTGTTTTACTCAGTACTGCAGTTCCAGAGAGACCCCAGGGCCTCACGGGTCCAAACAGCTACAGGCTGCATATCCATATTGTACTGATGGATCAAAAAAAGCAATTTCTTTTTACTCTAACATCTCATTTGTGATTGTACATATGTGTCTGAGCACACCCTTCTGTTCTCTTAGGCACTGTGCGTGTCAGGCCGCCAGTAGGGGGCTCCTGTTCCATAGCGCATAGATAAATAACCAATTTCTTTCCTTCATAAGTCAGTTAAATTATTTATCTTCTTTCCCAAGACTGGGACAGGAGAAGGGTCTGAAAAAGCACAGCACTCCGGGTGAGGGATGTTATGGAGAGGGGTGTTATGGGACAATGGGTGCATTTACAGTGTCATTTCTCATCCGGAAAAAATGTGGTGTAAACGTTCAGCGATCAGATCAAATGCACCTCTCAGGGAGATGCTACCGATGCATTTGATCCGGATCTGTACTATTTGATCCTAGCAGTGTAAAAGTTTGACCGGCTCAAGTCCCGGCATGCATTGTGGTGGCGTTTTGTTTTAAAGGCAGACAATAGTCAATCAGTGTAGCAGATAAGAGAACACTTCCCGACTTCCCCAGCTTGTTATTTTATGTTCGCAAAAAATGATTATAATTATTTCCACAAGTGTATTGGTTTTACTTGTTAGAAAAATTAGTAGTGAGATTAAAAAAACTAATTTAATATATACATATACTTAAGTTTGGACTTACCTGCTAGTGTGCATGTAAAGACCCCTGGGGCTGGTGATGGTTGATCCTGATCAAATGGCAGTGTAGGCACAACATCGCTGATCCTGATCAAATGTACCGATGCATTTGGTCTGGATCAGAAATGGCAGTGTAAAAGAGCCTAGTGTCTGTGAATTCTCTGGACTGCCTCCCGAAGCTCTGTATTTCATGTTGAACAGGACTGACACTCCACTCCACTCGCCACTTGCACAAATCCACAGTGAGTAAATGAAATGGCGGGAGAGCGTTTGACAAAGGCATAATTAAAACTACATTCTCATGGGCAGAGAGACAAGGAAATCACAGCTCAAAATAGATTTGCAGGCTGCAGGAGTGAAGGAGGAGATTAATAAATAAATATACACACTCCCCCCCTTCTCTCTCTGTCTCTCTCTCTGTGTTCACTGTAACACTCGGACACACAGCCAAGGTACTGAAAAACTTTATTCCATCTCTGAAGTGCAGCACAGTTTGTTTAGACGGAGAAAAACAGGGCTGGGTAGTGCTGTGTTATCAGGTGTTGTGCAGGGATGAGTTGTGTTGTGTAGTGTAATGTTGTGCAGGGCTGAGTTGTCTAGTATAATGTTGTACAGGCTGAGTTGTATTATAGTAATTGTACAGGCTGGCATCTCTTCTCACAGAACCAGCCAAAGTCCTGATCAGGCAACATCACTGCAGGGGGGTCTGTGCCTTTTTACTGTCCGCTGGCTCACTCAGGGTTCATCCCACACGGGTGGGGGTGAGGGAAGACAGAGCGAGGGGGGGAGGAAAGCGAGGGAGAGACAGAGATGGATATGGAGACTCCCCGGCGGCCTTTTATTCCTTAATTAATTAATTGCTCCGAGTTTTCAATTTGCACAGAAATGTCAGCGCTCCCGGCTTTGTAGCAGCTGGGCCCCATCTCAGTTAGTGGCAGTCAACGGAGATGCAGAGGGAATATCGTGCTGTTTATACACACACTCTGAGCTCACAGAAGTGTTCTCTGACTAAACATCACAAACCATTGACACTGGGGCTGAGTGGTGGTGGGTGGGGCACATTATTGGGGTTTCTGATAAAAAAAAAAAAAAAAAAAAAAAAAAAAAGCAGTGTCTCTCCTGGTGAGAGAGGGTGTCATTGCTGAGCCCTGCGACAGTCACTGGCCACACCCACACGCTACAGTCACTGGCCACTCGCCACAGTCTGCCCAGTCAGAGTCATCCTAACACAGATACAATCCTATGAAAATGCACACAGACTGGCTTGGTGGAGCTCCAGTCTGCAGAGGTACAGGTTTACTCTCATAGTTGTAGGAGTGTGAAGATCGGCACTGATCTGCAGCTGCTGTCCTGCCAGGGACACATTTCCCAGTGTAGGACATGTCCCTGGGGCCTCTGCCCTGCGTGGGAAGGCAGAGATACCGGACTCAGGGTTGTTACTGCTCATTATTGCTAGTTATGTTTTGCAGAGGACTGTGTGCTGCTGCCCTCCTCTCTTTGGCGGTCCTTGAGTTTGAAGGGGGGGGGCGGGGCAGCTACAGCTCCTGGGAGATGAAGGAGGGCCGCAGGGCGTCCTCGCTGGCCTCGGTGCCACTCTGCGTGTGGGTGGGTGTGTGCATGTGGGACAGACTCAGCGAGGGCGCCAGTGCATCCACAGGGCCCAGGGGGCCGCGACCCAGCTCGGACCCGGCCCGCTGGCGCTGGTACTGCAGCGCGGTGACCAGCTTGACAGCGATGGCCAGGATGTTCTTGCCCAGGAAGACGGTGGAGACGCGTGGGTCATGGAACCACAGCAGGTTGCCGCCGCGGACGAGCAGCGTGGCGAGGTTGACGGTGAGCAGGCTGAGCAGCGGGTACACCACCATCCGGTGCGGCACGATGCCCTCACCCTGCAGACTCACCTCGCTGAGTGCCACGCAGGGCAGCACCAGCAGCAGGATGTAGCAGTAGAAGAACATCAGGCCCTCCACCCACAGCGGCAGCCCCTTCTTCTGCGGCTCCCACAGGCTGGCCTGGATGTCCAGCACGTCCAGCAGGTCGATGACCACCCAAAACAGACGGTTGCGCAGGTCCTCCTTCTTGCGGAAGGCAGTGAGATGGGCCATGTGGTCGGTGGCCACCAGGATAACGAACAGTGACGGGATGCACACAGACAGCAGCAGCGTCAGCGTCTTCCGAGCTAGTGGGTCGGGCGCGCGCCGATCCGCCTTGTAATTCTGGTAGATGAAGTAGAGCTTGATCTCCAGGACGAAGACGTAGAGGAACCACAGGATCATGGCATATCCACGCTGGGCCGTCTTCACCTCAGCTCCGACCCACACGGCCACGTAGCGCAGCACGATAAGGAAGCACAGGTCACCCACCAGCACCATGATGCACACGCCGATCTTCTGCGGGCCCAGGTTCTGCTCCACCAGGTACACGTCCAGGGCAGCCATGGTGGACACAATCACGATGGCCGACATGCAGACATGGGGCTTGTTGGTGGGGGGAGGGGGGGCCATGCTGCGCTGCACTGCACCTCACTGCCTGAGAGAGAGAGAGACAGAGGTGAAGAGGGAATAGAGAACAGAGAACAGGAGAGAGAAAGGGGAGTAGACAGACAGACAGAGAGAGAGGGAAGACATTAGTGTGGAACACATCAACATCATCTCCATGCCCCCACTGTAAAGGACCTAAAAGGTTTGTGGGTAATGACAGGAACAGGCCGGCCTGCTCGGCTGCACTCGGGCACTCTCCATGTCAGATGCAGCGCCAGGCTGTAATTGATTGTGACTCTCAACTTTTCCCTCTCTAAGTTGATGTCAGATCCGATTAGGAATTTTTCCTGCAAAAGCCGAGGACTCTCTTTCTCCCACGTGCCTCCTGTCTCTCTCTCTCTCTCTCTCTCTCTCTCTCTCTCTCTCTCTCTCTCTCTCTCTCCCTCCCATCCATCTTGTCTGTTCATCTCTCTGCAGAGCCTCACGTTCAATTCCTTCTGTAATGGCTTTGAAATCCTGGAACTAACTGACACACACACCACATTTCCAACTGCGGCAGGTTTTTACACTGTAAGATGCCACTCTCCTTATTTGTGTTCCAAGAGCGTTCCCCAAGTTGTCTGCTCAGGAGCGTCACAGCTGTATTTTGGGACTTGTTCTCATAGGCTGGGCTGCTGCTGTATTTTCATTAACAGGGCTGCCTGGGAGGTCTCGGCCGTTAGCGTCTCGTATCTCCAGCTGATGGATAGAGATTGCCCTGCATTGATTATTAGCTTGCTGCCTTGTGGAGGGGACCTCGCTCAGGCTGCCATCGTGGCAGCAATCGGGTGGGAAACAGAGGGGGCGGGCCCAGCTCTCCGTCCAGCGCTGTAGAGCGAAAGGGGGACGGATGGACTGATGGAGTAAGGGTTTGAAGAGGGGGAGATAGGGACAGAATGGGGGGGTCACAGATTGAAACTCTGTTCCCTTGCATTTTAATTACTGGCAGCTGTGCATGTGTGCATTCCTTTACAGACAGCTGTGTGATCATTGCTATACACCGTTCATTCCTATACAGACAGCTGTGCTTGTGTTCAATCCTATACAGACAGCTGTGCAATCATTCCTATACAGACAGCTGTGTGTTTTTGGGGGAAAGATGGTGTTCAGTCAGGTTAAACCTCTTAAGTGGGTGCTGCACATTATAATACATTTAACCCTATATCAGCCAGCACACAACCGGCTCTGCTGTCCTGTTCCTCCACACAGCGCAACACAGCAGTGACCTCCCCTCCCCTCCCTTCCCCAGAGACTCTGCGTTTCATACATTTTTCATAGCTGTGCAGGAGGCCCGAGAGCAAAGATGAAAGGGGAGCCAAGTCTTTTATGTCCCTGTTTATTATTTTGACCTTTGAACTGCAGTACATTATTTGTGTGTGTGTGTTTTGTGTTTAAGGCAGGGAGACTGGAGCTGGCCAGGGTTCACTCAAACCCTCCAGTGTGTCTGATTGTTTAATAGGCTGGAGGTGTCTGCTTGCTGAGTGCATTAGGGGGCTCTGCTCAGCTCGCTGCCTCTTCTCTGCCTGCCTGACCCTCTCCCCACCTGACCTCACCAGCCCACAAACAGACACAGACAGCTGGGGAGGTGTAAAAGGAGGGAGGGGGGAGAGTGGTACCAAGGGAAGAGAGTCACACTGACACGCTGACACTTCGGCCTGTTGGAGAGATCAGCTGCTCTTCGTCTCCTCTGGTGACGATTTCAGAAACCTTGTCCTTCCATTGCTTCTTGACTCTCCGTCTGACGCACCACCCTCTGCAGGCCTCGGTCATGTGATTCAGCTGCAGGGCCTGTTGTGTCGTTTTCAGTACAGACGCAGGCTGCGACTGCTGAGCCTCCTGGCCCAATCTCCTCTTCATCAAATTAAGTCATTCTGGAGGCGTTTCAGACCATCCTCCCCCTCCGCTGGCGCTGTACTGCTTGGTCCTTCCAAGGTGACAAGCACCGATGCTGCTGCCATTGCTATGCGGCCAAGTCAGGAGCGACTGGCCAGGCCTGTCTCCAGCCAGACGCAGCATCCTGGAGTCCATGGCAGTTCCAGGGGGGCCACTGACTGCTTTGCTCTGTGTCTCTGTAGGGTGGGGGGCAGGCGGGGGGCAGGTGGCAGTGGGGGGGGGTCAGAGGAGCTGTTCTCCTTGCCAGGCAGCACACTGGGACTGTAATCTGAGCTGTGAATATTACACCGCTCTGAACTGCATTGAACTCCACAGCAACACTCCCTGGGGTGGATTTCATGTATTTATGTAACTGTTTATTTATTTATTTGATATTCTCAGCCCCAGACTAATGGATCTTCTGAGAAGCGCAATGTTTCTGTAGAGTATTCCAAAAATAACACATTTGTAGTTCTAAGAGCAGAGAGAGAGCGCTCACCGATTAATTTCTATCCAATTGTTCTGCAGCTGTGTAGCTCCTCTCCCTCTCTTTCTCACACTCTCTCTGGCCCAGCTGTGTTTAGCCAAAGGTCATGGCTGTGTGGCTGCCTAGCGGCTGCAGCTGCTATCATTCTGCTCACGTCGCTGTGAGCTCAGACCTGCCCCGGGCGGCAGCACCTCCACAAACCTCCTGCGGTCACTCGGGGAACATTAATCAGAAACCCACTCGCCGGGAGTTCAGACCGATAGTGATTACAGCACTAAGACCGCCACTAAGCCAGGCTTCGGTGAGGCCTGCGAGGCAGCAGGGTGTGAAGAGAACAGTGTGCCGAGGCGCTACTCCACATGGCTGGAGCTGCTGCTCGGGGGCAGTGAGAGGATCCCCGGTGTTCCTCCTGATCGATCGGTTGCTGCAGATTAATGTGTGCCGGTATAGCTGACAGCGGCTCCCATTGTCTGGGCAGAAAGGCTGGGGTGTAAATCACAGAGGCAGTGCCGCTCCGGGCCTGGCCCTGGCGTATCGCACCGCAGATAAATCAGCTGCCAGCCCTGCTGCCGGAGCGGAGCTGTGCGGCACTGCCTGCGCTGGACTGCATCTCATTAATCGTGCTGCATTTATGGCCGTAATGAAGTGTTGCAGCCTGGTGTTAATAGTAAATAAACACTGGGGGGCCAAGGTGGGGGAGGGGGGCTGATGGATGGAGGGCAGCTGATCGCGAGTGCAAGGCTGGCCGGACAGCAGCGATGGGAATCGACAGTCATCAATCACCCAGAGTGGCCTGTCCACAGCAGCCACAGAAGCCACAATGAGCTAATCTCTAAACTCAGGTTTTGGCTCCAGCACCCAACCTGGCTCCACTGCCAATCAGTAATGGGCACTGGGCACCTGCACAGAGGGCATCCCTGCTTCCTTCACTCCGGCTGCTTCTGTGATGGAGACCCTGAGAAATGCTCTCCTCTCCAGAAAGTCAGGCGCTATCCATGGACGACTCCAGTAGAGGGACCAGACACAGGCTGTAACTGGACTCAGTGACACTAACGTAGAGCTGCATTTAACATTGTTTCGGATGTTAAAAATACATTCCACCGGTCCTGGTTAGACGAAGAAGTGAAAATTAATTTATTGAAGAGTAGAGGCAAAAGAGGTCACGGTATTTTACTATTTTCAATGCTTTCTTTATATCTGGATCTTGTTGAGGTGTGGTTTGTTTGTTGTATAAAAATGATCCTACTATTAAAGTACTACTGCAGTCCAAGTGCTTCCCCCATGTAATTTGTAATACATTTTAAACTCGCTCTTGGAATTGGATAATCCATAAGTGGATGTTTTACTCCAGTAATTTTGGTAGTTGTAGGGTGATAATTGACATTTTGTATAATTTTAGTGACAGATGCACCCAAGAAATAGTACAAGGTCCCTCATAGCGCTTTTCCACCAACATGGAGCCGGTGCTCGGCCTGGGAACCAGCTGATCTTTTTGGGAACCGGCCCGCTTTTCCACCGGTTTTGGAACCGAACGCTGACGTCACTGGTGTGGGCGTTCCCCAGCGTGGAGTAGAAGAGAAACACGGCAATAATAATCAGCACCGAGGACTGCGACTTTAAATCCTATTATACATCACAATCAAACTCATTGTACAATGCAACAGTGATTTGGGACCATCATCCCAGACTTCATCAATAAGCACAATTTCCCATCAAACCATTAACATCACCAGAGATCATCCGATTTTATTGATCTGCCCACGACTGTGCTGCAAAACCCCCCAAGACAGCCGCATCCATAATCAATAGGCTAGCCTATAGTCATTGTTTTTTAAATAAGAATAAAAGTAAAAATACGCCACAAAATGAATGAAAATGTGAACTGTGTCCGCGGTGACGAATGCATGTTAACTCTAATTTGTATTTTATTCAATACAGTAAAAGTGTCTGAAATAGTGAATTGGTGTAAATCCCTTAATGCATCAATAAAAATAAATGCAAATAAAAGGCTGAGTTATCTTAGTATATTCATATAGTTGTATTTTCGTTTCTGCTACATGTGTGATCTCGCGTTTTTTTGTTTTGTTTTTACAGTGTATCTGTGCTGTGCAGACGCTGAACGGGTTTGATTGTGATGTATAATAGGGTTTAAAGTCGCAGTCCTCGGTGCTGATTATTATTGCCGTGTTTCTCTTCTACTCCGCGCTGGGGAACGCCCACACCAGTGACGTCAGCGTTCGGTTCCAAAAGCGGGCCGGTTCCCAAAAAGTTCAGTTGGATCCCAGGCCGAGCACCGGCTCCTGCTCCAGCACCGGCTCTTTGTCGGTGGAAAAGCGTTATCAGAGGCCTTGCTCCTGGACCCCAGTGGGAGCCCCCAGACCCCGGCCAATATGTGAGCGCCATTGGTGCGCAATTTCTAAATTTCGGATATTTTTCTGCTCTGCCATCTCATGTCCATGTGTGTGTGTCTCTCTCTCTCTGTCTCTTGCTCTCCCTCTGGGGGTGAGACAGGGTGGCTGGGCTGCATCACTCATTGATCATTGAGTTATGTGATGTAACGAGATGTGAAGTCGACACTGAGAGATGCCAGTGGGCTCCTGTGACTGCTGATCCCAGAGGAAATAAACTCAGACCTACTGTAGGGGCCTGTTGCAGTCACTCTGTCACTGGGCCCCTAAGGGACAGTGGTGCTGCCCCAGTGAGACAGACCCCGAGCCATCTCTGTTCTTATTTGATATGACTGTCTGAGTTGTGCCAACCAGGGGCTCTGCCCCGGGCAGCTGGTGGGGCCGGCCGACGATGGCTGTGTGGTGCTCTGCAGGAGGAGCTGCGAAGTGTGGGGGGTCGTGGGCTGTGTCGGAAATGCGGTCAAGAAATACTGGATTCTCATGTCATGTCAGAGACGGTGCTGCAGAATTGTCTGTCATTTATCATGACACCTTTCTACGTGCGGCCCGGCGCTGCGCAGTGTGGGTGTGCGAGAATGTAAGACTGAGCGTGTGAGAGTGAGTATTTGTCTGCATGCTAGCCATCCCCCATTATCTCTGGCCAGAGAAACACAGCACCCACCCCCCTACACACACACACACACACACACACACAGATCCCGCACAGCGTTTCACACTATTGAAATGTACAAAGAAGAACGGTGGTGATGATCTGAAGGGAAGATGAGGCGCGAGTGTTAGTCTGACACGCGCCACACATGCTGTTATAAGACGCCCCAGGGGATTCGCGTCAGAAGTGCTGCTACAATAACAGTTGGATTAGTGTGTCGCTGGCTGCTGCTGGGGTAACAGTTTAGCGAAGCCGGGCCCCCTGTAGGAGATGAAGGAGTCTCTCAGTGTGAAATAAGTGTCTATGGCGTCGTTGCCCAGCCAGCGAGGGACTGCAACTGTGATGGGAGCTGGATTTCATCCAATGCTAAATGAAGCACTAAAATGGCATTTACCTTTTATCTTTTCACTTTAGTGGCAGCTGACAGACGGTACTTGGTTGTGGGAGAGGCAGAGAGAGACTTAGAGAGGGAGGGAGGGAGAGAGAGAGGTCAGCTGGACTCCAGACTCCGTGACTGGAGAGTACAGGAGTAAATTGTAAGGGTGCAGGAGTGTGTGAAGGTGTGCGGGGATTTGTGAGTACATGGGTGTTGAGAGTACAAGAGTATGTAAGAGTGCAGGAGTGTGAGCTAGTGTGCATGAGAGAGAGTGCAGGGATGTGTGTGAGAGTGCAAGAGTGTCATTGAGTTCAGAAATGCATATAGAGAATGAAGATGTGATCTTTCTGCCCACAAGTCATGGCTAAAGTTTCCAGTTCTGTCTTCATTGTGATGTCGCTGTAGTGTGAGAGTAAGACAGACTGGGAGGCTGGTTGTAAGAATGAGAGGGAGTGAAACAGAGCAGGTGGCTGGGTGTGAGAGTGAGATGGAGCAGGTGGGTAGCTGGGAGTGAGACTGGGTGTGACAGTGAGACAGCGGGTGGGTGGCTGGGTTTGAGAGTGAGACAGAGCGGGTGCGAGTGCTGGCTGGGCTCCTCAGAGTCAGTATTAATTGACTGCACTTTAATTATTAATTTATTTTCAAAAAGGGAAAATGCCACAGAATGCTCCTTATGTTCCTTAATTACTGCCTCTCACATTGAAAGAAGGGAACATATTGGCGATGTATATTATGATGATGATGATGATGATGATGAGGATGAGGATTATTATTGCCCGTATTTTAATAATTGTTATACGCTATTGTTTTCAATGTAAAAGTGAAGTTAAGTAGTCCAGGAGGATGGATATATAGACAGATAAAGGAAATCAATATTCACCAGCTTTGGAAGACCAGTCGAGTGGACAGACTCGGTGGTGACAGCAGGTTGATAATCCGTATCCACGTCCACTCGGGGCCGATGGCGCTTCAGTGCATTATTCCCTCATTCAGCCGAGGCTCGTCCGGCAGTGAGACGCCGCTGCGCTGCTCTCCTTCAGCGGCGCGGACTGGCGGCAGCGCGGGGTCCGAGAGGCGCGCAGTGCCGGGGGGCGATGCTGCACACGGGCCGGCAGGGAGGGCGGCTGGTCCGGAGCATACCGCCCCCTTATGTGCGCTTCTCCCGGGGTGAGAGCGCTGCCAGGTGTTTCCTCAGGATTCAGGGACGGACACGGAGCTCATCGTCACTCTGCGTTTTACTTTCCTTACTTTCGTTGGCGGTGCTTCCTGCTGCCGCCCTGCCCTGCCCTGCCCTGTCCTGCCCGGTGCGGTGCGGTGCGGTGCGGTGCGGTGCGGTGCGGTGCTTCTCCGTTTCTGTAGCGGCGGATCTGATAAGAAAATTAGAAGAGCGGAAGAGTTGTGTGCGTTTGCATCGCTGCCCGTGAGGACCGACTGAACTCCGTGTTCACTGAAGCCCTTTCGTCTCCGGCTTTATTTATTTAAACCTATTCAACGTAAGTCATTTAATAATGATGATCATAATAGAGGAATCCTCATGCAGCAGGTCGTGTATCCGTGTCTGATCCTAGAGCCATGTACCCAGGTGTTGCCCTCCTGTGATCTCAGGTGTGTGGGAGCCTCCCCAGGCACGCTGCTGCGCTTCTCTGCATCTCAGTCCTCAGCTGTGTAATGCTTGGGAAAAAAAAGAAAGAAATGAAAATACCACTTATATATGTATATTGTTTTAAATACTAGTAAGTTTCTTAAAAGCAACGATTCAGATGGGCAGCTTGCGTGTGTTCCTCTTGTCAGCTCCTTGGCTTAAACTGACTAATCTGCTGTGTGCCTCGCACCTTCCTGAACTAGCGCAGCTCCCTGTACCGCCTGGAGCCCGTGTGTGCTGAGCGCTCGTGCGGACTGTGTTTATCCGAGGACACGCGACTCTAATGAAGGCTGGCATGGCAATTTCTGCCTGGAGCAGCCAGTTCTCCAGCTTACTGTACAATTATAATACCCACAGAGACGCACACACACTCCCACACATCAGACACACTCTCTCACACACGGTAGTGCACGACAGAATCACGCTAGCACACTTCAGTCACCGTAGTGAAATACTGCACTACAGTGTAGAGCACCCCATCACACAGCGGGGCTGAGCAGCAGCTGCTGGAGAAGCCAATTTATAGCACTAAAAGCGTTACCAATCTGATCTCAGCCACACACCCAGAACACCTCTGGGAGGAACTGGACTGCCAAGTCTGTGACGTGCTGCAGAAAGGAATGGCACCTTGCTGTACTGATCCCAGGCTGCAAGCTGTGAATCTCCTTCCCTCCCACCCCCCTCCCCCTCTCCCACCACCTCCTCCTCCCGCTCTGTGTCCCCCCGGAGCCCTGGCTCTCCAGCACTCTTCATACATTCATTCATGTGCCTGCAGGCTGGAACAATCAGCGTGCTTAATAACATACAGCGCTGCATTTAGCATTCACAGGGCGTTCGTCTCAGCCACTCTCCTCTGCCCCCCCCCGCCCGATTTGTTTATGCATTGAGATGGCTTATTCAGTGCGGTTTCAGAAATAACAAAATGGTAATATATTTACAAATAAATCATTGAATGTGTCATGTATTTCTGAATGTGTACATCTCCCCCTCCCCTGCGTGTGGCTGGCCTGACCGAGGCCTGTTCCCTGTGTGTCTAGATGGCGCAAGCCGGCTCGGGCCTGCAGCTGCCTGACAGAGAGGAATCGTTTAATTTTGTCATTGTCTCGCTGCGTCCTGGATGGCCTTTGAGAAATGTCTGTTATATTCGTGCAGAAATCTCTCTCTGTTGCTCTCCTTCTTGCTCTCTTTCTTTCTCTCTCTCTCCCCCCCTCCCCCACCGCTGCCCTCAGCTCTGATACTGTAGAAGGACACAGTTGCTGCGCTGAAACCCGGAGTAACATTCACTGTGTTGAGGATTATTAAACATTGTTCGTCTATTGCCCGTCTGCATTATTGTCTCCACACACAGGGCAGTAATTGCATCTGTGTCTAATCCTATACACTTCTAGTATGAAAAGATGAGCAGTACTGACCCTTTACTCTGTGCCTGTGGGATCCCAGCTCTTGCCTCTCTCTGTGTGAGGGATCCCAGGCAGGGGTGCCGTCAGTGTCTCAGTGCTGTAGTGTGCAGAGCTACTCCCTGTCACTACTGTTTAACACTGTCAGTGCGTTGACCTGGTCACTGCTGTTTAACTCTGTCCAGCTGATAAGGGTTTGGTAAGAAGCGGTTTAATTGGCAATTTCAAATTATTAATTTAAAAGCTTCCCGGGGACACAGAGTTAAGGAACAGTGTTTGAAGCGCTACAGCAAACCCCCCCCCCCCCCCATACCTCTCTCTCCCTTCCCCCTCTCACTCCCTCAGGGTCTACGCTGTTGCTGTCACTGCTTTATCCTGATTACAGCTCAGATTAATTCCCCCCAATTAACATGCGAGGTGTGAGCTGTCGGGGCTGTAGCTGGTGAGAGATGGGGGGCCGTGGGCAGGTCTGCAAGGGGGGTTGGGGGGGGTGCAGGTAGTGTGCACTGATCGTTACTACCCCCCCTGCACCCTGCCAAGCCCATCCCTCGGGCAGTTTATCACAGCGCCCCCCTCGCTGGCTGGGGGCAGCCGGTGTCATCCATCCTGCCTGGCTTCACTGAGCCACAGGAAACGAGCAGGAAGAAAATCACTCGTTCTGTGTTTCCAGCCCTGATTCCCTTGTTCTTTTCCCCTGTTCCCTCTTACTGCAGCTTGTCACACCACTGCCCAGCTGTATGTCCATATGCTGTCTGTCTGTTCTATTGCCCTTTCTGTGCTGCTGTAGTGAATTCATTCTTCTACCTCTCTCCTCTCCCCCCAGCAGCCGGATTAGTGTTCAGTGTGGTGTGTGTGTGGTGTGTGTGTTCAGTGTGGAGTGTGTTTGTTCAGTGTGTGTGCAGGCACAGTAAGGTCTGCTTGACTGCTCTCAGTTTGTTTAAAATTCATCTCACAGAGATTGTGTTTAAGCTTCCTGCTCAGCCTGCAGGTGTATGTGTGTGTGTGCGTAGTGTGGAGTACGTGTGCGTGCACAGCCTGTGAGTGTGTGTGTGCCCAGTGTCATTGTGTGTCTGTGTGTGCGTGTGCAGTGTGTCAGTTTAGAGTATGTGTGCATGGACAGTCTGTCAGTGTGTGTGTGTGCATAGTGTGCACTGTGTGTGTGTGTGAGCAGTGTGTATACGTGCAAGCAGTCAGTGCACACAGTGTGTGTGTGCGCATGCGTGCAGTTTGTCAGTGGGTGTTTCAAAGTGTGGGAGTGGGTATCTGTGTGTGTGAGTGGGTGTGTCAATGTGTGGGTGTGGGTTTCAGTGTGGGTGTGGGGGTGTTTATAGGATGAAAGTCTCACCCAAATTCACATTCAAATTCAAAATGAGTTTTAGTGGCATGGCATGTGTACACAGAGCATTAACGGACACAGTGAGGAGACTTGAATAAACACACTCACTCTGTTGCTCTTCCTGCTCTGTGTGGACGCTCACCTCCGCACAGACACGCTCTGAGGCGCTGCTTTAATTGCCTGTTTGCTGAGGCAGCTCTGCCGTTGTTATTGCCAGTGTTCGGAGGTGCCAGAGGGAACCGGCAGCAGTGATTTTATACCCCGATCTCCTGGTTTGCTGGGATTGTTTTTGAGCTGTTGCTGTACTGCTCTCAGCACATCCCTGCTCTCTGGCAGCACAGGGCTCCACTGCTATCAGGTGCGAGAGGTCTGCTGTCCCCACAGTGTTATTCTCTATCACAGCAGGAAGCTGATAATAGTCTGTCCTGTCCGCTCACTGGGCTGGGAGTGTGTGAGGGGGACAGTAGTGGGAGGCTAACCTGAGTGTGTGTGGCAGCTGTAGGGTCACTTACAGATGAGTGTGAGTGTTTGTGTGTGTCAGTACAGTACAGTCATTGTTGTGAGTCAGGGGCTGTGTGTTGTTTGGGAGGCAGGGATGCCGCTGGCCTCTGTCTCCGTGTCAGGGGAGCAGAACCAGGCACCTGAGCTGATCAATTTCTGTATTGATCGCCGTATTGATTGCTGCCTGGGGAGCACGGGGGTGTCAGTGAATGAGCGGCTGCTGCCTAATCCGCTCGTTATCGCTCATCGAGCAGCCGACCCTGACCCCCCCGCACCCTGGACACACTGACCATGACCCCCGACCTCCCAAAACCACCCAGAAGCCCACAATAGCCTTTCCTCTGCTTTCCACCTCTCTTTCCCCTCTTCCATGCTGTCCTCTCCCCTCTCCTCTTTTCTTCATCTCTCCCCCCCCTCCCCCCACACTGACTCACCGCTGCTCACTTAGTATTCAGACACAGAGGGGAGAATTAAAGTATCACTTTCCATTTCTCTGCAAGGCTATGATATGGAGCTCACTCTCCCCACCCCCCACCCTCTCTCTCTCCCATCTCTTTCCCTCTCTCTCCCCCCCCCAACACCTTGTCACCCCAGTGAGAGAGAGTGCAATCCTGACAATCAGAATGGCTGTGTCCCAGCCCTGCCAGCAGCTGTGTGTGCGTGGACATGTGTGTGCGTGTGGGTGTGGACGTTCTGTGTGTGTGTGTCAGGGAGGGTGGGGGAGCGGAGTGTGTTCTATTAATTGTAAGACCTCACTTTTTCCCCTCTCTCTCGGAGGAGTCTTATGCAATGTCTAATGAATGAGAAGTCTCTCTCTCGCTCTCGCTCTCTGATGGACGTGGTCTAATAAGTATACTCCCCCCCTCACACACAGCAGGCAGAGAGCTGAGGCCACACAGCTGTGAGCAGGGGAGAATGACAGGGAATACATCAATTAATGCCTCGGCTTAGTACTGCGCTGTGACGGACAGGGTGTGGGGGTAGAGAGCTGTCAATCCCCAGGAATTAAGTGTGCACAGTAGCAGAAGTAATTAATCGCGGAGGTGGGGTTTGAGTCGAGGACTGGACTGCGTTGAGTTGCTGGTACTGCAACCTCCTCTCAATCCAGCTAACCTGTGTGTGTGTGTGTGTGTCTGTGTCATTGCAGAGGGGCATTGCCATTGGCCAGTTCTGTAAAGACTTCAATGAGAGAACCAAGGACATCAAGGAGGGCATCCCCCTGCCAATCAAGATCCATGTCAAGGTGCCCCGCCCTCCTTCCTCCATTCCCCTGCTCTCCTTCAGCCCCCTGCCTCTCTCCTCTCCTTTCTTCTCTTCTCTTGCTCCCGTTTCCTTCTTCCACCTCTCTCCCCATTAGTTTTTATGAATTAATAGATAGCTTGTCTCTCATCTCTCTCTTCTCTCTCTCGCCCACCCCTCTCTTTCTCCCCCCTCTTCCCCCTCCAGCCTGACAGGTCCTATGATCTGAAGATCAACCAGCCGACCGTCTCGTACTTCCTGAAGGCGGCAGCTGGGCTCGAAAAGGGAGCCAGACAGACAGGTCAGACCCCACTGAGCGCAGCTGCGACTCTTACAGCAGTAACCGTAATCATATCTGGAATTTAAAGTGTCTAAAGGTACATTGTCTCCATCTGAGAGTACCTTGTGCATGATCTATGTTTGGAGATGTATTATTTCGATGGTATGGCGCAGGTTCATATGAATAGGTGCGTTTAATTACGCTGCCATTTCTGATCCGCACCAAAAGCATCGGTAGCTTTTGATCCTGGCAATGTGGACACTGATCCTGCTCCTCTCTCTACACCCCCCCACTCTCTCTACCCCAGAGGGCCACAGTGTCACTTGTTTCAGGTCTAATTATCAGGTTTAACAGGGTAATTTTACAGCCCGTCTGCAGGCTGTGATGGATGTTACAGCCAGAGCCCCATAAAAGCCTGTTCAGTGTGTGTGACGGATGAATATCCAGGTCAGTGAAGTGATTGACAGAGAGAGAGAGAGCTGGCAGGGCTTCAGAGCCCTGCTCTAACGGTAGACAAGCGCCCCCTTGTGGAGACGGACACCTCTGTTGAGGAATCTGGATCGTTACCCAGACAGATTTCACCGCAGCCCGACTGTGTCACACCCTGACCTTAGAGACCTGCACCTGTTTACTAAGAGATGAACAGGGCTGATGAGGCTGCAGTAAGACCAGGCCCAGTTCTAACAATTATGGGGCCCCTTTGATAACTTTGCAGACTGTTAATTCCTTCAATGAGGGGATGGATAGTTGTTCTGTTCTGTTGTGAGATTTCTACAATTTAACCTTTCAAGCCTCATGTTCTGACTTTACCACTTCTGAAAATCATGCTGTGAACACCCAGATTACAAACAATTCAGAAAACTTACTGTTCATCAGGTTGCATGAAAAGAACTCACTTAATAACTTAAGTACTATAATGTTCATTTAGATAGCACTAATACAAAAAGTTAACAACAAACAGGCCAAATGTTAAACTTTTTTTAGTTATATTGTGCAGTAATGCACATACGATTGCAAATGCTTTTAATTTCCTTAGTTATTTTTGATGTTGTTTTAATTTAGGTCCTAACCATTAACTTTATCAAATACAGTATAACCAGTTATACAGAGGACAGGAGAGAAATAACAACAGAGACTGAATTAATTTTGAGGTGTATTCCCCGATTACTTTTAAAATGATGGTGCATCAGCATCTTCTCCTCACTGTATTTAAATTATAAGGCTCAGGCAGTGAGCGAACTGTCTCTGCTTGGGGAAAAAATCTTTATACTATCAGTCAAAAGTTTTAGAACACCCCCATTTTTCCAGTTTTTATTGAAATGTCCAGTGAATAACCTGAAATGGCACAAAGGTAAGCGGTAAACTGCCAGAGGTTAAAAATAAAAGTTTAGGTTACCAAAAACTGAAAAGTAATGTACATTTCAGAGTTATATACTGTGTTACTGTGTTACTACACCCTCTTAAGCATTTACACTGTACATCGTTTGAAAGCTTATTCTCTTGGCTACCAGCACATTTCATTCTCAAACACGTCCGATTTACAGTTTCTGTGTCGCCCGCCGTCATTCAGAGCCTGGGGGGGGTTTCACTCAGACAGTCACAGATCACTCAGTTACAATTGGATTTATTTGCATATAGGCTTGTTTTGTTCAGAACAATTTAACGATGAATCCATTATATATTATTTGATGCTCTGTCAAACACAGAGAAGTTCAGATCCAATTATGTAAAATCGTTGTGTACTAGTACAGAGTTTTCCATCATTTTGAGTTCTCTATGGGTGTGTGTTGCTTCTACCAAAACATGGATGGTCTTGTTTTGATCAGTAGACTCTGGTTCCAGAATATGTCATAATTGTCAATATGTTCTGAGATTTTTTATTCCTACTCAGTATCCCCCCCCCACACCCCCATCAGAATGCGGAGGGGGGGTGTAAAAAAAACATTTTTTCACATCAGAGAATGCTTCGCATCGTTATAAAGCAGAAAGTCTCGGCTTTCATGGGATACCAAACATGGATTCGGTGCCTTTTTAAGGGTACCAGAGGGGTTTGTCACCTTAAGGGGTTACATTTTGTTAAACAAAATGATTCCATGATTTATTTTTTTAATCTCCAATTGTTTATTTCTGCTATGCTTTAATTTCAGAGTACATGATGACATTAAACTGCATAAATTTCAATTAAAACTGGAAAAATTAAGGTGTAGACTGTTCAGTTTTTAAATAAGTTTACCAAAACGAGCACCGATTCCTGGCACCAGTCCTGAGTAAGACAATCAATTGAATGTGTTGTCTGTGTAGTGGCGTGTTATACTGCAGGTGTTGACATGTTGCTGTGGTGTGTGTGTGTGCACGCAGGGCACGAGTTGGCGGGGATGGTGTCCGTGCGCCACGTGTACGAGATCGCATGCATCAAGGCGCAGGACGAGAGCTTCACTCTGCAGAATGCCTCTTTGGAGACGGTCATCAAGAGTATCATCGGCTCCGCCCGTTCTCTGGGCATCAAAGTTGTCAACGAGTAAGACACTCCCTCACTCCCTTACTGTCTCACTCCCTTACTGCATTACTCCCTCACCGTCTCACTTCAATCTCTTACCAACTCACTCCTTTGTTCCTCGTCCTGCCCTGAGGGCAGTCGTGACACAGTCCGTCAGCCTTCGGACCAGACGGCAGTATCAGAAACCTGCAGTCGTAGCTGTTGAACTCATTGTTCTCTCCCCCCCCCGTCCTGTCTGCAGTCTGTCTGCGGAGGAGTACACGGAGTTCCTGCAGCAGAAGGAGGCGCGTCTGGCGGAGGAGCAGGCAGCAGCGGCCGCCATCGAGTCCGCCACTGCGGGGAAGAAGAAATAAACTTGCCTGCACTCACCTGTACACCACACATGTCAGTAAAACACACACACACTGTAACTCCTCTGTGTCATTGCTGTAATGGCAGGAAGAATAAACTGTTATTTAACATCTCTGTCAGTGTTCTGTTTCTGTATCTGAGATGTTTTAATTGGGGCGGGGAGGTCAGGGTTAGAGCCCGGTGCCCCCTGCAGGGTTTCTGACGCTCCAGTGCAGAGGACTCCGGCCTTCCTATGTAATGAGAGCGATCTGAGCCTGGCAGCATTTATTCCCAGGGAGTTACTGAAGAGTCCAAATAATCAATCATTCCTCTTGTATTGTCAATAAAGAGGAATTTATTATGAGCAGCTGCACGGAAATGGTCCAAGAGGCAATCTCAAAAACTGCCTTGCAGAAGTTACAAACTACAGGCACTTTTATGCCGACCAGACGGGAGAGAAAGATAACAGGCCCACATGTCTGTCCCGGGATGAGTGAAAGGTCCGTTACTCCCTGACAACTCATTGGGAAAACCCATTTATGGTCAAACCGAGGCAACTAGTACTTAAAGAAATTAGGGAAATTAATAATAGGCCACTAACTCAAATATTCCAAAAGACACTTAGAACGGGATGTGCCAACTGACTGGAAGACAGCAGATGTCATACCAATCCACAAGAAAGGGGACAAAACTGAGCCAGGAAATTACAGACCAATCAGTCTCACCTGCATCACCTGTAAAATGTTGGAAAAAATTATTAGACAGAAAAAAGAGGAGCATCTTAATTGAGAGATCCTGTCTTACTAATTTATTTGATTTTTTTTAACATGCAACTGCAGCTGTAGATCATGTGAAAGCATATGATATGATATACTTAGATTTCCATAAAGCTTTTGATAAGGTTCCTCACCAAAGACTGATCCTCAAATTGGAAGCTGTAGGCATTCAGGGTAATGTAAGTAGATGGATTATGAACTGGTTGATGTATAGGAAACAGAGGGTGTCAATTAGAGGAGTCACTTCTAACTGGAGTGAGGTTGTGAGTGGTGTTCCACAGGGATCAGTACTAGGGCCTTTGCTTTTTCTAATCTGTATTAATGATCTGGACTCTGGGATAGTTAGCAAACTTGTCAAATTTGCAGATGATACTAAAATAGGTGGCTCAGCAGATACAATCTCGGCAGCACAGGCTATTCAGAGGGACTTAGATAATATTCAGTTGTTGGCCGACACCTGGCAGATGAAATTCAATGTGGACAAGTGCAAGGTATTACATGCAGGTAACAAAAATGTCCACTATAATTACACTATGGGAGGAATAGAACTAGATGAAGTAACGCATGAGAAAGATCTAGGAATCTATGTGGACTCCTCACTTTCTCCATCCAAACAATGTGGGGAAGCAATAAAAAAGGCAAACAGACTGTTAGGGTATATTGTCAAAAGTGTAGAATTGAGAACAAGGGCAGTGATGTTCAGACTGTACAATGCGCTAGTTAGAGCTCATCTGGATACTGTGTGCAGTTCTGGGCTCCACACTAGAAAGATATCGCTGCTCTAGAGGCAGTTCAGAGGAGAGCAACCAGACTTATTCCAGGTCTGAAGGGAATGTCCTACTGAGAGACTGAGGGACCTGAACCTTTTCACCCTGGAATAGAGGAGAATACGTGGGGACTTGATCCAAGTCTTCAAAATCATGAAAGGCATCGACCACATCAAACCAGAGGAGCTTTTCCAGATCAGCAGGGACACACGCACCCGGGGACACAAATGGAAATTGGGCTTCAAGGCATTCAAGACAGAAAACAGGAGACACTTCTTCACACAGAGAGTTGTCACAATCTGAACAAACTCCCCAGCGATGTGGCTGAAGTTGAGAACATTTTAAAAATAGACTGGATAGGATCCTCAGATCAATTAGTCATTAATGGACAGCAAACGAGCACAAAGGGTCAAATGGCCTCCTCTCGCTTGTAAATCTTCTTATGTTCTTATGTTCTAAAATGAAGGCATACGTAATGTTTAATATAAGGGGGGCTGGTGAAAACTGGTTCGTATCAGACCCTGCAACTTTGTGCAACTGAGCTCAAATGTGTGCGCCATGCATATAGTCCAAAACCATGATGGCCATGAGGATCCACCAAAGAGACTGCAGTACCATCATTATACTCGCTTGGGTGCACTCGCATATATGCATACACGATGTAATAAAATGTGTACTTTGCAATGAAAATAATTATGCAATATTATTTTAAACCATGCCATTGATTTAAATGCTCAGATAAAATTAAAGAACAACAATGTGTGAAATGTTATGAGTGATAAATAAGTAGTTACAAGTTACAAAACTTACAACAACAGCAAGTATACCAATGGGTGCACAATTTCATGTCAAAGACTGATGCAGAGTGTTGCCGACTACAGCCTACAGAGGGAAAGTTTACAGTTTCTCCGTGCGGTCTTTGGCATTCGCCCATTCCTAACACGCTGTGCGGATCGATCAATTCTCCATCAGGCTGATCACTCTGAACACGTATCAGCATGTCCAAATGATCTGCTTGTAAACAATTCCGCAATTTGTTTTTCAGAGCGATCATTCAGCTGGAGTCGAGCTCACAGATTGCACTTGATGCTGGGAAAGTTCCTCCAATATCCATCAGCTTTGCCAGGTCATGGAACTGGTCATTCGTGTCACATACCAGGATAACTTGCTTTAGATTTGCTTTAGATTTTTTTTCACGTACTACAAACTTGAATTCCTAGTACTGGTCAACTATGACAGTTTTGTCTGCAAGAAATTCCAACACTGGGAGCTACCTGCACTACCGTCTCTTACCACTGGGGGTCAGCACAGCCTCAGGGAAACTTCATTGTCAAAACTCCACTCTGACTTTACTGTACTGAGACTCTTATTATAAATAGTAGTGTTAATAATAACAATAAGTGCACTCGCTCGCAAACAAACACACTCAGACACACACACACGCGAGGTACAGATATGCACTTAGAGATATAAGAGACAGTGAGAGAGACAGCACGTCAGCTGAGCTCCCCTCAGCGTGATTGCCAGTGCTGGAGAGAACACTTGCAGACACCCCCTGAAACAGCACAGCCTCCGGCGGGGGTGTGGGGTTGGGAGTGGGCGTATGTTCAGCCTGATGGTGGCAGAAATCCAGACTCAACCCCCAGTTGCCGGACTGGGGACGAAGGACGGGGGCTGTGATCTGTGCAACATGAACTGATACAGCTTTCCCACTCTCACTCCCTTAGCCTTATGTGTGTGAGTTCTGTGCTGGGTTGGTCTGTGTTTCACACATATAAAAACTCTTTATTTTTAGCATCTCGTGTCTGAAAGGTGGAGCTTTGACACAGAGCGTGAAAGAGAGAAGGGGGGACTGCCTTGTTACCCAATTTGATTTAGTGGTTTAATTAAAAACATAATTCTTGAAGGCTGCTCACTAACTCCAGACAAAGATGGTAATCACAGACAGACTGTGTGAGCTAGTTTAATGGGGGAAGGAATTTACAGGAGAAAGATTTACCCTGTAACACCAGTCACCTAGCTGGGCAGTGCGCTCCTCTACCTTCTAGATCAATGACTGACTAACACACTGACTGACTGACACACTGACTTACCGATTGTCTAGGAAAAAGCCAAATTGCTAGGCAAAGGGAGTGAGAGAATGAGAAAGAGAGAGACTGGTCGAGTGCAGTCCAGTACATTCTAATCAACGGAGGGAGAGCGAGAGAGACAAAGAAAGAGAAGGAGTGGGAGGCAAGATTGATAGAAGTGTCTCTCCCTCTCCCTCTCCCTTCCTCCCTCCCTCACTCTCTCTCGTTGCTAGTGCTGTTCATTAGAGAAACACTAGAGCTCTGTCTCTGAGCAGGAAAACTATATTTAGAACCAGAACCATCTCTCTCTCTCTCTCTCTCTCTCTCTCTCTCTCTCTCTCTGCCTCCCTCTCTCTGTCCTGGTACAGTTTCTTCCCAGGCAATGACTACAACAAAACTGCTGTGCTCTCTGCTGTTGATATGATCAAAAGAGTCTGTATACCAGCTGCCAGCTGATCAGAGAGTAATGATACAATCATACAGCCTCTATAACACACTGTATCACCGTCACACCCTTTGTAACACACTGTATCACTGTCATGGTCTCTATAAACACACTTTATCAATGTCATGGTCTCTGTAACACACTGTATCACTGTCACACCCTCTATAAACACACTGTATCACTGTCACACCCTCTATAAACACACTGTATCACTGTCACACCCTCTATAAACACACTGTATCACTGTCATGGTCTCTGTAACACACTGTATCACTGTCATGGTCTCTGTAACACACTGTATCACTGTCATGGTCCCTATAATGCACTGTATCACTGTAACAGTCTCTATAACACACTGTATCACTGTCACACCCTCTATAAACACACTGTATCACTGTCACACCCTCTATAAACACACTGTATCACTGTCACACCCTCTATAAACACACTGTATCACTGTCACACCCTCTATAAACACACTGTATCACTGTCATGGTCTCTGTAACACACTGTATCACTGTCATGGTCTCTGTAACACACTGTATCACTGTCATGGTCCCTATAATGCACTGTATCACTGTAACAGTCTCTATAACACACTGTATCACTGTCACACCCTCTATAAACACACTGTATCACTGTCATGGTCTCTGTAACACACTGTATCGTATCACTGTCATGGTCTCTGTAACACACTGTATCACTGTCATGGTCCCTATAATGCACTGTATCACTGTAACAGTCTCTGTAACACACTGTATCACTGTCATGGTCCCTATAATGCACTGTATCACTATAACAGTCTCTGTAACACACTGTATCACTGTCATGGTCCCTATAATGCACTGTATCACTGTAACAGTCTCTATAACACACTGTATCACTGTCACACCCTCTATAACACACTGTATCACTATCACACTCTCTATAAATCATTGTATCACTATGGCTCTGCAGTCTCATCTCTTTCTGTCCTGTATTCAGGTCCAGTGTCCAGCCCAGTGCAGAGTCCAGTGTCTAAGTAGAATCCCTCCATGTTTGAATTGAAAATAACATTTTATTTCCCATTAAGGTCACTTTCTAGCCTGTAAGACACTTTTTGTTATTGTGTGGTAGAGTCATTGTGTGGTCAGGTCATTGTTTGATAACCCAGTTTTCTGCAGCCTCAGTGCTAGGTAAGAGTGTACAGAAAAAGATGAAAAAGATGCAGAAGAACTAGAGGAAGGAAAAGAACACAGCACCTGAAACCATTCTTCATTGTGTGGATGTGAAGCACTAAGACAGAGAGGCAGAGAAGGAGGACAGCAGCACCAGACACAGGTCAGATTTTAAGTGCACTTTAATATAAATGCATTTGTTTGACAATCAAATACACTTATCAGCAACACGAGAACACTGTTTCACAATGTCCATCTCCATAAATAAGTCTTTATAAAACTCCTCTCTGTACATAGATATTTATATAAATATACAAAGTTTACAACCTTTCACATTGCGTGAATCACTATACAGCATATACATATCAATAAATATGTATATACATTAAACATGTTTTTTTTCAAATGTATATTTTTTTATTCATAAACTTAGCAATTAAATAGCTAGAACTTATACAGGAATCAATCCTTATACTTGACCGTAGACAACTCTACGTTAGCGAGTGGACACGCCGGAAGAGCCTCGTCTCCCCGTGTCGCCGTGGTTTGTCGTTGAGCAGTTACCCAAAGTTCTTGTACCTTTTTCTCATGCCCTCCCTCCGCCTCCATAGATAACCAAAGGAAATTCAGCAGGTCCTAACTGGCATGGCATTGTGCCAGCCTAACCCACTGTGAACACAGCCTCCACCCTCAGCAAAAAGCAAGCAGCCGGGCACTGAGCCCCAGAGGCCCTGCCTGCCAGCGGGAATCATCGCTGCGTTTCAAATATTGACGCTGCGGACTCCCTCGAAGCTAGCAGCGCAGGAGGAAGTGTGCAGTCTGGCGCGCGGCTGCGTGGCACACGGCACAGCCCACGGGAGGGGGGGGCCACCACCTCAGATACAGACACCCACAGTGTGGCCCCACCCCGCCCCGGGCTTAATAATGTAACTTTGTTTTTAGTTTTTTTTTTTTTTTTTTACATTTTTTGTACAACACATTACACAAGTCTGGAGTGATTGAAGCATTGCAGCCACGAGCTCAGCTTCCCATCGCTGTGTCAGGGAAGGGTGAAGAGTCACCAGAGTTAAATCATTCAATCAAGATTTAAAGAGAAAATTGGGGATTGGCACCAGTTCCTGTGTTTGCGGTTTTGATTTAATGCCACCAGAGGGCGCTCTCCCCCTTCTGTTCCAGTGCTGGATCGGCTGAAAGGAACCAGGAAGTCAGGGGTCAGTGTGGGAGGAACTACCAGGTGCTGAGAGATAGACAGGGGGGAGGCAGCTGATACAACATTACCAGCTGCGGTCCCACTGCGGGATGGGGGGGGCAGGCTGGCGGGGTGCAATGCTTCGCCCTGGTCTCTCAGAGGCAGGGTGACTGGACCCTGCTTCTGAGACTGAGAGATTCAGCAAGCTAGTCAATGCATCGGCATCTATCCAACATTCACGTTGAATATAATCTCTGTATAACTGTGTTTTTCTTGGTTTCTTTTGGTTCTTGTTTTGCACACGCATTGAGCAAGCGAGCCAAGCTTGTGTCATAGTACCAACAGCAAGGAAAAGCTTTTTGTAAAAAAACATTTTTCTCGATAAGTTACATACAGATAACTCACTACGAGTGAATACAGAAACATATGTAAGTCCGCTTACAATGTCCTCTTGACTTCCCAACAGCTACGTGTTGCTATTCTATCCTTAATACTCCTAGTGCAGCGCCCATGACCTGTGCACCTCTGCTCTCTATACAAATCTGAAGCTTACATTCATAATTGCGTCGGAAACGGGACCCGGCCGCCCGAGCCCCATTATGCACCAGCAAGGAAAAGAGAAGACGACCTGGATCGCATCCTTATCGGCTCAGAGCTCAAAACTTCAGTGGAAATTGATAGTATTATTTTTTCCTTATTTTAAATATTCTTCACATTTGGTAAAAGAAGCTCCACAAAATATGACAATATGCCATACTTGATGAAGTAAGTCACAGACTTATTTTAGAACGAAGGATCACTTCCACTCCCATCTGTAAGACAAGAAAAAAGAGAGAGAAAGAGAGATTAGTGATTGCATCCAAAGATTGGGTGGCACAGAAGTACAAAAAGGCGTGGGGACAGGGCAGGGACAGGGACACGGACAGGGCAGAGACAAGGACAGGGCAGTGAGACTCACCATGATGGAAGCTGTCAGCCATGTGATTCTGGAGTTGATACAACTCATCGTGGAACCCCTCACAGGGTCCGCTCGAGGCACATGCCTCAAACACTGTTTCATACGAGGCCAGCTCTTCTAGGAAGGACTGCTCTTCCGGAGACAGGTCGGTGGAGGGAGGGGGGAGGGGCGCCTCCATAGACGCCCCCCCCGCGGCCCCCCCCACACTACTAGGGTGCGCCGCTTCGACGCGAGGATCCGCTGCGTCCGGCCTGAGGCCTGGACGACCACTGGAGCCCGGCAGTGCCCCGCCACAGAGGGGCACCGGACACCTCACCAGCACCTGGCCCCCCAGCTTGGCAGTTGGGTGGGGAGGGGGGTCCAGGGAGGTGGCGTTGCTGCAGGAGGTGGGAGGGGAGGGAGGCGGGGGAGGGGGGGGCGGTGGAGAGGGGGAGGAGGGGGAGGAGGGGGCGGAGGAGAGGTCCTTGAGGAGGCTGTCGAACATGTTCTCTTCGAACAGAGAGGCTTCGTCCGCCAGCAGGGAGAAGTCGATGCTCCTCCAGGGCTTCAGCTGGCACATGTCCACCAGCAGCCCTGCGTCGGGCAGGGGGGGCACCGGCTTGTTGGAGAAGAGGGGGTCGGGGAGCAGTGCAGCGCTCAGCCCCTCCGCCAGCGAGCTGAGCTGCTGGGCCAGCCGGCTGATGTCACAGCGCTCTTTGTCCAGGCAGCTGAAGAAGGAGGCGCAGGGCGGCTTGACGGGCGAGGCCTCGGGGGTCAGCAGCCCCTCGGGCACGCTGGGCACCTCGATGTACAGCGGCCCCCGTAGCTCGGGCACCGTCATCACCGTGCAGTCACCGTCGCCGGGGCTGTCGGGGGTTGGCGGCAGCTTCTCGTACAGCGCGGTGCCGCAGCCCTCCAACGGGAACAGCAGCTCCGAGGTGGCGGTTTCGGAGGGAGAGAAGGTCGAGGGGTCAGAGGGCAGGAAGGTCGGAGGGTCGGGGCTGCCGAACATGAAGCTGCAGCCACCCTGCTGAGGGGTGTAGGGGGGGGTGCAGACAAACTCTTTGGGGGGCGGGGGCAGCAGGGAGGGGGCGTCGGCACGGAAGGTGGGCAGGAAGCCACAGTTCTGGGAGAAGAAGTCGAGGACGTCGCCGGGGGCGGGGTTGGGGGCGGAGTTGTTGTTTTGGGGGACCGTGGGCTCTTCCTCGATAGAGGAGATACTGGAGCGCGGCCCCCCCAGCTGCATGGGCTCCTCTGCCCCCCCGCCCTCCCCAGGGCACACCGCGCCGAACTCGAAGACAGGGACGGCCAGTGCGGCAGGTGAGAACACGGTGTCCGGGCTGGACAGTGTCCCTGGCGACGGCAGCAGGGCCTCCCGGTAAGACGCAGACGCGCGCAGAACCAGCGCCAGCTGCGTCTCCTCTGCGGCCAGCTGCTGCCTCAGACCCCACGCCTCAGAGTCACTGCACAGAGGGAGAGAGGGAAAGAGGGAGAGAGGGATGATTAGTATAGCAGGAGCAAGAGGACTTCAGGTCACTAGAATGAGGGAGAGGACTGTGTTAAATATATGGGGGGAAAGAATGCTGTGTTAAGGGAGAGTGTAAATGTGCTTTGTGTTTACTCTGTGTGTATTCTGCGTGTACTCTGTGGGTACTCTGTGTGTGAACTCTGTGTGTATTCTGTGTGTACTTTGTGTATTCTCTGTGTGTCCTGGCCCGTACCTGATGACATAGTTGTGTCCAGTGACTGGGCCATCCCTGCTGTCCAGCTGCAGGAGGCTGTACACCCAGACCCAGCTGCCATCGCTGGACTGCAGCCGCACCACTGTCTCCACCTTCCCCTCGCCACCCTCGGCCACTGTGGAGAGATCAGGAGTTACACACTGCCATTGCCACTGTACAGCAGCTACACACTGACACAGTGAGGGAGAGAAAGCCAGTGAGGTGAGTACTTACGCAGGTGGCAGTGCTGCGCGGAGGCATGCGACAGGTCCTGCGGGTGAAGCAGGCTGTACCAGGACCGGGACAGCAGGCTGGCTCTGGCATAGCCCAGGTAGAAAGATGCACTGTGGAGAAACGGTGAGAGAGTGAGTGAGTATGTTAGGGTGCATTATTGTGTATTAGTGTGTAGCTGTGTGCTGGTTGGTGGCAGTGTTGTGTGTTGTTGAGCACAGTTGTGCCATTGTACCTGTCAGAGGCGTGCTGGAATGCCATGTCCTTGCCGTGCGTGCTCTCATAGTAAGCCATGAAGAAGGCGTCGGGGGCAGGGCGGGGGCGGGGCTCCAGCGGCGAGCAGAAGGCAATGAACACTGGATTGGAGGACCAGTAGGACCCGGCCGGTGGCTGCAGGAAGCGCCCGCGCAGCAGCACCAGCTTGTTCCCGGCACTCTGCCGACGCACGGAGCGAGACGTGTTGAAACGACAGCGGAACAGGCGCTCTGTGGGGAGAAGAGGGTGGAGTCAAGTGTGTGTCTATGTGCGTCTCTGTGCATCTGCATACAGCTCCACTAGGAAGGGTCTGTGTTCTGCTTCTCTATTTAGGTGTCACAGTGCTTAATAGCCCAGATTTTGTCCTGCTCAGACACACTGTGCTCAGAGCTCTTAAACTCCAGTCAATGATAATGGCAGCGACCTAATCTATTTACGAGTTGAAGTCAGAGTCAAGGTCACGGATCAGGGGGTTGGGGGGGGGGGCTCACCTGTGTCTGCAGAGGGGGCAGGCAGAAGGTTACTCCTCATCACAAAATGGTCAGTGGGGTCGATGATGTCATACACACTGTCCCCCTGCGCAACCAGGTCCACCTGTAGCGAGAGAGAGAGACAGCTGTCAGTCAATAGCCCTCATCCTTGTTCTGTTTCGTGAGGGCGGCTTGAATCACCAGTCCAGTCACGCTGTCAGAAATGAGACATCCTCCTCTTCACACACGGCTCCCCCCCCCCCCCCGGCCGCAAGCCCCCAGTGAGCAGCTATATCGAGCAGCGCTGATTAAAACCCCATCATTAGTGATTCATTGGCTTTAATATGAACATAAATGTTTGCTACCATTTCACACTTAGTCACAGCCGACCCACTGAGAGCTGAGTGTCGTGCATTAGTCTGAGCGACATGAGTCACTCACTGTACCACACTCTCACACACACACACTCCCTCACTGCCTCACACACACTCTCTCACTCACACTCTCTCTCTCTCCTGCCAGCAATCAGGAGAAACATGCTGTGGCTGTGAGGAGCGGGAGCCACGTAGCTGACAGACAGACACTCCCCCCACTCTCCAGCTGTTAGACCCCTCTGTACACAGAGAAACACACTTTCCCTGCAATCATCTACTGTTCTGGTGACAGCCTACTGCTGCTACTACAGACAAAAATAAATGTAATCACATTAATAATAATAATAATAATAATAATATTAGTAGATTCAAACTCAACAGGTGGTGCTGATTGAGTAAAGTCGAACCGAATGCCAACACACACAATTCTTACAAACTCCCCCCTCCCCCTCATTATTATTAATAATATTGTCATCATTATTATTGTTATATATTATTATTATACATATGATCGGATCCAATCATGAAACCTAGCTGCCGCACCGGAATTCAGACTGGCCAGCTGCGCGCCGGCGGCGGGGAGACTCACCATTGAGTGGCCGAGGTGGTCGGTGATGTTCTCGGACAGATACAGCAGCTTCCCCTCGCTGGTCATGACGAGCAGGAACCCGGGCAGCGTCTGCACGAACTCGGACAGGTCTTGGAAGGACAGGAGCCCCTCGCTGTCTTCCGAGCAGCTCGCGCCTGGAGGGGAGCACAAGAAGAGGGGGGGGGTCGGTGAGCGCGAGCGAGAGAGCGAGAGAGCGAGAGAGCGGGCACGCACGCGCAGGAGCGGCCCGGGGATTCAGCACCGCGGACAGCAGCGCGCGCGCCGGTGGAGACAGCGCGCTTCAGCACGGGGACAGCGACTCGCGCCCGTCCGGGACACGGCCACGGCCACGGCTCACAGGTCCACGCACCGGGCCACGGCCACCCGGCCAGAGCAGCTGCCGGACATCGGTCACATCCGCCCGCGAGGGAGCGACACGCAGCGCGCGCTCGCACGTGTTGATTCACCTGTAGCTCGAGCCGTTGCGGGGCTCGCTGACGCCGAGCAGCGGGAGCACAAGTTGTGCCACAGCCCCTGCTGACCGTGCACCTCTACACCATCACCTCTCTCTCTCTCTCTCCTCTTTCTACCGCCTCACACATTAACAGGAAAGTCGGGCTGAGTTTACGCGGAGCGCCGGGGTGGGAGAGGGGAGCAGCGGCGGGTCTTACCCTGGGAGAAGAACACCGACTTCCTGGTGTACATGCAAGCCAGCGACATGATGTGCAGGTAGGAGAGCCGGGCTTTGTCCGCCTCGGAGATGGGCAGCAGCTCCTTTAAATTCCGAATCTCGGCGTTGATCTGGTCCCTCCTCGCCTTGGAGGCTCCCTTGGTGGATCGGTACATGCTGGCCAGGGGACGGTGGCGGCGTGGCGGGTCGCGCTACCTCGCTGCTGGGTCCGGGTGGGTCAGACGCGAAGAAGAGGTCTCGGCCGGGGTGGGGGGGGGTCTGTGTGGTTCTCCGCGAGTCGCTCCGTCTTTCTTCTCCGGGCGCTCAGCTCCAGGTCTCCCCAGTCTGACCGCTCGCTTCCCCGTCTCGGTGAGAGTCTCGGTGCCTCAGCCTCCAGATGCCGTGGCCGGTGTATCTGGTTGAGTTACTCTGCTCGCAGCCCCCTTATATAGGCTGGCTGCACGAGCGGGGGCCCCCTGGCATCACCAACGTAACAAGGGGGGATGAGAGGTGGAGGGGGGGTAGGAGGAGGAGAGAGGGGGGGGTGAGTTTCGTACGCTCATATCAATGTAAGAAGTACCACTGGTGAGCTAGCTCTCTATCTCTCCCTCTCCCCCCCCCATTCCCTCCCTCCTTCTGACTCCCAGCCAACGTCACCCTCTTCTGTTGATGACGCGAAGGAGAAGAAGGGGCTCCAGCGACGCAGACAGCCCGATTAGGACAAAACCTGAGCGGGGAGGAGCTGCAGCGGCGGCCGGCTAATCAGCGCGACCGGAGAGTAGTTTATTACAATCGAATTGGCGCTGAACTGCACAGGAGCAGAGAGTGGTGTGTGTGTGTGTGTGTGTGTGTGTGTGTGTGTGCATATTTGTTATATATAGCCTACACATACACACATGCATAAATAGATAGATACAGATATATATCGATACGTAGACAGATAGATAGATAGATCGATAGATATATATAGATATAGGTCATGAGAACAGGTCCCTGTGTGTTTATGATATGTAATATAACACTGATCTGCACTTTTTTACATGGCCACCTGTAGGGTGTATACGGGTGTGTTTCTGCACACCTGGCCCTGCGGGGCTGACTGCTCTGCCTGGCCGATTGGCAATATCTGCGCACCGGCCCCCTGGGTCTCCCCCACCACCGCGGGGTTATTTTTAGCTACAATTGACGGCCGATGTTGGGCCGTTAGCGCCGCGCCGTCTTGCCCCTGTCGCTCGGCGATTGATTTTCCCACAAGAGCGCGGAGCTCAAGACTTGCTCAGCCTCATTAAAATGCGTTTACTGGGGCACTGTCACAGCGCGCTCCCCCACCGCTGCCTTTACCCAGCCGATCTGTGTGCGCCTTTATTTTTTGTGAATGGATGTGCGTGCCGGTTGTAATGGAGCTGCCTGCTGCATCCCCCTGAACTGTGTGGGGAAGTGAATGAGAACGAGGGAGAGAGATGGAGAGATGGAGAGGGAAAGAGGGAGGATTGGGTGGAAGCAGAGAGGGGAAGAGAGACACAGAGGAAAGGAGATGGGGAAAGGAGGAGGCAGGTAGGAAGGGAGAGATCTCTATCAAGATAGAGATCGAGAGAGAGAACACGGGAGGGAGGGAGATGGAGAGAGAAAAAGGGAGATGGAGGGAGGGAGGGAGAGTTTTATTATTCTTTGAGAAAAAAAAAATATTTAATTGCGTCGCCTGGGTTACATAACCACGTTTTCCTTAAAAGGGAAAAAGAGAGAGATTTGAGCGAAGCGTAACAAGCGAGGGGCGGTTAACCCATTCACTGCCGCCCGGGGGGAGCAGCCAGTCCTCGTGTTTTGTGTAGGCATCCCATCGACAGCAGGGTCATGTTATGTACTTTGTTAATAGAGGTAAAAACATGAAAAATAAATATAGTGGAGAAAAAATACACATTTTCAAAACACAAGGAAGCAACGACTGATTGGCATGCTGAGGAAAGCGGCGCCCATTCAAACCCCGACTCACATCGCCTCTGCTCGTTTTCAGTCACCGTTTTCTTCAGCTGCCAGTGTTACATAACCCTGCATGAAGAGAAAAAGGCGCAGAGAGCCGAGTAAAGACTGCGAGCAGAGGAGAGAAAAGCGGCGTAGTTAGGCTGAGAAGGGTGGCTGCCCCAGATAAACCCCCTCATCCACCCGAGCAACGCAGGCCATGAAGCCGATAGACCTGCAACACGGGGCAACTGAACTTACTTAGAAAACTGACAGAGCTGGGGCTGGGGGGTGCGATAACAATATTATGAGTAATAGCTAGGTCGGACTGGGTCCAAAAAACGGCGCTGTACTTTTACCCAGGGGGGCAACGGCGGGTGAATTCTGGGTGTCAATAAAGTGCGGTCCGGGGGGTGTGGGGGGGTGCTGGCGATGTGCGGTCCGCTAGTCTGCACGGGGCAACGAGCCCGCATAGGAATCGACCGGCCCACCTAACTAAAAAATTGACCGGCACTTCTGCCCGATGGCCAGTCCGCCTATGGTAATATCAAACCCGCATGAGAATGCTGCAGTTCTGAGTGGAGATGGATACTGTTTTAAAGGCTCACAGAATCACCTGGTCAGCCTGGGAGGTCACAGCAGAGCCACAGTGCTGCAGGGATTATTTAAATATTCAAAACTTCACACATTTTCTCCATTAATCAAATTCCATCAGAGGTCACCTGCAGTGAAAACCAAAGAAGTCAAAAGAGGATAAACTGTAGATCCAGTAGGGTGTCCAGCCCTGGCCCTGGAGAGACACAGTGCAGGTGGGTGGGGAGGGCAGGGGGATTTAGGCAGTGTAATCTCTGACTACGGAAAAGACTCCACTCAACTCCCCACACACACCTGGGTCACCCTACACACACACATATTCACTCACACAGATATTAGAGGCATGTCGGTGTGCTTGGCTATTAGTAATAGCCTTGTTGTCCTTGTCATTAGTAGTAGTTGTTGTAATATTAATAATAGTCATATTTGTAGTCATAGTACTAAATTCAGGGAGGTTCACTGGGAGAATCAGCTGAGTCTCTAGACAATTCGGCAGCGTGTGTTGCATATGAACACTCAGCACAAGGCAGTGCGATGCACATACACACTCAAAACACTGTTAACCACACACACTTGCACACACACATAGACAAACACACACAGGAGAACACCAGGGGTGGCAGCCTGGCCGGGGCGGTGCTATTCTCTTCTGTTTAGTGCTGTTCTGTTATGTATAGTGCTGTGCTGTATATTACTGTGCTGTGCTGTGCTGTGTAGTGCTGTTCTGTATAGTGTTGTGCTGTATATTGCTGTGCTGTGCTATGCAGTGCTGGGCTGTATAGTGCTGTGCTGTGTAGTGCTGTTCTGTATAGTGCTGTTCTGTATAGTGCTGTTCTGTATAGTGCTGTGATGTGCATAGTGCAGTGCTGTGCTGTAAAGTGCTGTTCTGTATAGTGCTGTTTTGTATAGTGCTTTGCTGTATAGTGCAGTGCATGTTCTTTATAGTGCTGTTCTGTAAAGTGCTGTGCTGTATAGTGCTGTGCTGTGCTGTATATTGCTGTTCTGTGTAGTGGTGTGCTGTGCTGTACAGTGCAGTGCTGTATAGTGCTGTGCTGTTCTGCATTGTACTGTGCTGTTCTGTATAGTGCTGTGCTGTATAGTACTGTGTTGTGTTGTGCTGTATAGTGCTGTTCTGTGCTGTGCTGTATAGTGCTGTGCTGTTGTGCTGTTCTGTATAGTGTTGTTGTTTGCTGTGCTGTTCTGTATAGTGCTGTGCTGTTCTGCATTGTACTGTGCTGTTCTGTATAGGGCTGTGCTGTTCTGTGTAGTGCTGTGCTGTTCTGTATAGTGCTGTGCTGTTCTGTATAGTGCTGTGCTGTTCTGCATTGTACTGTGCTGTTCTGTATAGTGCTGTGCTGTTCTGCATTGTACTGTGCTGTTCTGCATTGTACTGTGCTGTTCTGTATAGTGCTGTGCTGTTCTGTATAGTGCTGTGCTGTTCTGTATAGTGCTGTGCAGTGCTGTATAGTGCTGTGCTGTATAGTGCTGTTCTGTATAGTGCTGTGCTGTTCTGTATAGTGCTGTGCAGTGCTGTATAGTGCTGTGCTGTATAGTGCTGTTCTGTATAGTGCTGTGCTGTTCTGTATAGTGTTGTGCTGTTCTGTATAGTGTTGTGCTGTTCTGTATAGTTCTGTGGTGTGCTGTGCCGTGTGGCACTGCAGTCAGCAGCCTGTATTTACAAAGGAATCAAGGTCTTCAGCATCTTGAAAGAAAATATCTCATCTGTTGCCTAGCAACCCCTCCTACTCCAGAGCTGGAGAGGGAAAGCAGTGACACGCCGACACACAGACACACTCAGCGACGCACAGAGACACACAGAGACACTGAGAGACACTCAGATATGCTAAGAGATTCACAGCGACACTCAAAGACACACAGAGTCTCTCAGAGAAACACAGAGACTTTCAGACACTCAGAGACACACAGACACACTCTGAGACACAGAGCTAAGCACTGAGACACTCAACTAACACCCCAAAACACGCCCCTTCCTCCCTTTATCCACCCCTCTCTCCTCTCCTGTATCTACCATAACTTCCATTCCTCCTCCACCTCCTTGTCTCCCACTCTGGGGTACCTCCCAGTCTATTCTGGGAATCTGTTGCTCTGATGCTCACATTTGTCAAAACAGAATTAACTTTTTCAAATAGTTAACACGCAGCCCCAAACTGAAACACAGTGGCCAAAATGATACAAATCCTTTACAAAATGTACTCTGACTCTTAAAACAGCAAATACACGTCACAAAATCAAATCAGTCCATCAAAACAGTATAGTTTGTCATCTAATGAAAAGTTTTTTCCATCAGCCATTTCACAATGGCACAATAAACACTAATCATCACTATGACATGGTCAGCCCTGTACATGCTATATTCATCTTCTTCTGCTTGTTTGTAAAATAAGCGTAAATGGTCAGTAAACATTTCACCCCAGCATGAGCTGTACTCATGTTCTCTGAGTGACTCGTATCTAGAAGACCAAAGTAGGAACAATTTCACTGAACAGCAAAAAATACTTTACTCGATTAAGGTAATGTTCTTGATACATTGAATGATGTTGCAAATTACAGTAAACATAAATCAAGTCCACTGAAGATACTCAGGACCAAGCTGGTAGTTATGACAAATATATATATTTCAAAAAAAGCAAACAACTCAGTGTAATTGTTACAAAGTGTGGCATATCAGGCTTCACCAGCTCTCTCTCTTCAGGGTTGAGAGTCGGGGGATGCAGTTAGGTGTGCTGTATTGTATGGGCCAACAGTAAAGACCATCCTCTCTTGAGATGGCTGCACACATGGCATTATCCCACCTCTCTGGCCTGAGCACTGACTGTGGCTCTGTGACTGATGAGCTCCTCCCACATCTGCTCTCTCTGGGCAAATTGAATCGCTGCATCCATGTACATGAATACATGTGGCAACACATGTGCTTCAATAGAAACACAAAAAGAACATGGGTAGCCATTGTAACTGTCTGCAACTAAATATTGTAAGGAAATGCATTACTGTGATGAGCCCTGACCTGGACAAACAGGACCCAATATCCTTCACTCTGTCACTGTTCCTGTCAAAGGTACCGGTACAGCTGTTTCATCCTTAGTTGGTGTCGATTCAAGACCTGGTCAGTAGTTGCCAGACTGACACTTTGAACATTCAGAAATATTTGATGTTCTTGTGTATTTGTAGTCCAGATCTCCCTCTAACATACTGAGCTGTTTGGAATCACTGTATCTAAAATGGCCGCCTCCTTGTTCAGTGTTGAAGACTCTTCCTTGGACACCAGAGCGATGGTTCTATAAATGGGTATAATGAAATAGTCAAGGAAGATGACAGAAAAACTCCTTACATGTATATCATATAGTACTGTAATACAGTGAAGTACTCTATAGTCACTTACCTATTCTCATTGCTGAATACTTTAATTATTAATGCAACAGTTGACCTGATTAGATTGGGCTGCACCCTCTGCCCAGCCTCTCACATTGAAAGCCTATGATTCATCACATGGTCAATGATAGTGGCACGTATGTCATTGGAAACATCTGTTCTGTGTCTTCCCCTTTGAGCTGCTCTGTTACCACATAGACGCACCCCTCTTCCTCTATGGCTTGTGGCTGTGGTCCCCTCTTTCTCGCTTTCATTTTTGCCTTCTGACTTGTGATTATGGACTGATTGCTGATTGAACAATTGAGCAATAAGGACTTGCATTTATGCAGCAGAGATTCACAGTTGTGGGAGTATGTGTTATTGACTGTGAACAAATGTTCTAATTTCGTTTGACAAGACTTACCCAATAGATTTCTGTGTCAAGTGTAGAGAGTTGTGTTTACTGTTTTGCAGAAGGGTGCTTGGCATTTGGATTGTGTGTGAAAGCAACTATAAATGTTTTGCAAAAATGTATAATGTTCTGCTCGTTTAGGTTATGTTGTTGATCATGTGGACCACAGTTTCATTCACATTGACTTAGCAACCGAGAAAAACTGTAATTACCCCCCAAGCACCCCACCCAGCACCTTCATTACAGTGCTGTGTCTCACCAGTTGTATAATCAGTTCTTCAGTTCATTATTGTCTCTCTTGACCATTTCAAACATAGAAATGTAGGAGATTAAACTGAAGAAGTCAGTCTGTCTGTTATTCTGTCTATGATAACATTTGCAGTATCTCCATATTTGCAACAATGTGTTTAAGAACAAATGCTGCATTTTCAGGTGGTCGGAAGTCAATCCGCTCTGGGTGAAGTGGAAGCAGTGGGGAACAGATGTGTGTCTGTGTGTCAGTATGTCTATGTATGTGTGCAAGTGCTGCTTGTGTGTGTGTGTGTGAGAGTGTGTGTGCATGTGTGTGTGTTTGTGTGTGTGTATCTTTGTCAGGCAGTAGCTGCAGCTGGTTGTGTGTCAGACAGAGCTGACGTTTGTAGGTGAACAGCACAGACGCCCACGCCCCCCCACCCCCCCCTCTGAGCCAGTTTATGCTGCTTGCAAAGCTTGTAGCCTTGTACCTGCCTCCTCTCTCCTCCTCCTCCTCCTTCTGTTTTTTTTTTTCATTCTTTTTTCTTCACAGATTCAGACTATTTTTAGATCTGTTGAAAGCCTGTGGACAGAAGGATCCTAGCTTTGCTGTTGCCTGTACAGCGTGGGTGGCTGCACTGTCATCTGCCCCTGTCCTCCAGCTCTCACCCCCTTTTACCCCCCAGAGACCCCTCAAACTGGGCTTAACAGGGTGTAACCATTTGTAAGTCGCCATCACAAGGGAGCCCCCATCTCTCTCTCTCTCTATCTCTCTGTGCTAATCTCTCTCTCCTCCTGTCCTGACTTTTCTTTCTCTCATTCTTGCTTTCTTTCCTCTTTCTTTTTTGAGTTGCAGACTTTCAGGGCTCCAGATTGAGACAGATATACTTGTTGCTCAGTTTCCCTTGGCCAGGACAGGCCAATCCAATCCAGTAGAGTGCCCTCCAGTCCAGTCCAGTCCAGTCCAGTCCAGTCCAGTAGAGTGCCCTCCAGTCCAGTCCAGTCCAGTCAAGTCCAGTCCAGTAGAGTGCCCTCCAGTCCAGTCCAGTAGAGTGCACTCCAGTCCAGTCCACTCTAGTCCAGTCCACTCCAGTAGAGTGCACTCCAGTCCAGTCCACTCCAGTCCAGTCCAGTCCAGTAGAGTGCCCTTCAGTCCAGTCCAGTCCAGTCCAGTCCAGTCCAGTAGAGTGCCCTCCAGTCCAGTCCACTCCAGTCCAGTCCAGTCCAGTAGAGTGCACTCCAGTCCAGTCCAGTCCAATAGAGTGCCCTCCAGTCCAGTCCACTCCAGTCCAGTCCAGTCCAGTAGAGTGCCCTCCAGTCCAGTCCACTCCAGTCCAGTCCAGTCCAGTAGAGTGCACTCCAGTCCAGTCCACTCCAGTCCAGTCCAGTCCAGTAGAGTGCACTCCAGTCCAGTCCACTCCAGTCCAGTCCAGTCCAGTAGAGTGCCCTTCAGTCCAGTCCAGTCCAGTCCAGTCCAGTAGAGTGCCCTCCAGTCCAGTCCACTCCAGTCCAGTCCACTCCAGTAGAGTGCACTCCAGTCCAATCCACTCCAGTCCAGTCCAGTCCAGTAGAGTGCACTCCAGTCCAGTCTAGTCCAATAGAGTGCACTCCAGTCCAGTCCACTGCAGTCCAGTCCAGTCCAGTAGAGTGCAATCCAGTCCAGTCCACTCCAGTCCAGTCCAGTCCAGTAGAGTGCAATCCAGTCCAGTCCACTCGAGTCCAGTCCAGTCCAGTACAGTGCACTCCAGTCCAGTCCACTGCAGTGCAGGCCAGTCCAGTCTGGTCCAGTATAGTAGAGTACAGTGCAGTCCGCAGCCCAGTACAGTCCAGTAGATAGGAGATAGTAGATAGCAGATATGATTATTGAGATGTGCCAGACAGAGGGAGAGGGCGAATGTGTTTTAAGACAAAGGGTGATAGGCAAGCCTTTGCAGGCAGTACCACATAGACCACTGTGGTGTTTGTGACAACTCCATTTTGTGCCCTGCATTTTGGTTCAGCAGTGTGGGCAGATCTGCAACCACTCTTTCTCTGACACAGAGGTGCAGCTGGAGAGCCAGTTTAAATTCGGCTCAGCAGTTCAAAATAGCTGTTAGCCCAGGAAACCCTTGACAGGCGGAGCAGAGAGTAGCAGGAATACAGAGAGAGAAGGGGCAGAGACAGGGAGGGGAAGAGAAAGAGGGAGAGAGAAGGAGAGAGGAGGGGGGTGAGAGGGCCATAGAGAAGGGCTGAAATGGAGAGAAAATGAGACAGGGGGGGAGAAAGAGGGAGAGAGAGCCCTCTTGGAGCATTGTGATGTCACACACCTACCTCACGTTGCCATGGGAACTCTGCTTCAGCACCAGCAGCAGAAGCAGCAGCAGCAACAGCAACAGCAACTCGCGACGACAGAGTCAGAGAGCTCTGTGATTGGAGGGAGGAGTGGGGTGTGAGAGAGTGGGGGAGTTTGTTTGAGCGAGACGAGGAGGAGGGGGATCAGTGGGGAAGCCTGCCTGCTCCTCTCTCCCCATCCTGGGGCTCCCCATCACGTCACAGAGAGCCACTGACAACTGCTGATTGACTGAACTCTCTGCAGGGTTGCAGGGTCGAGGGGTCGCTGGGTCATGGGGTCATGGGGTCACAGGGTTGCACAGTTGGGTTGGAGGGAGCAGGGGGCACTGCATGAGGGGCACTGTCCCAAGGGAGTGAGAATAGAGTGGAGACAGTGGGGAGAGTGTGGGGAGAGAGTGAGGAGAGAGGGATAGTGGGGACAGTGGGGACAATGGGGTTCACAAGGGAACCCCTTTGTGTGCCTCCCTCCTTCAACTGAGACTGAGGTTCTATTAGAGAGCCAGTCAGTTCTGCTTCTTCTTCTTCTTCTTCTTCTTCATCTTATTATTATTATTATTATTATTATTATCGCACGTCCTCCACTTCCTCCCTGGAACAGATTTTTTTTTTAAACAATTCTGACACACTGACACATTATGCAATGGACTGAGAGCGGAATGTGGTTCATGATTCACACACAGCAGAGAGGGAGAGAGGGAATGAGGGAGAAGAGGAGAAACAGAGAGAATGAGATGGGGGAAAGGGAGAGAAGGAGAGTGAGATAGAGAGAGGCATGTAGAGGGAGAGAGGAAATCGAGGTGCATGTTGCTGTTTTGTAATTGGTACAGAGTAGGCAGCAGGTCAGTAGGCAGAGGAAGAGAGAGAGAGTGAGAGGTAGGGAGTGAGGGAAGGAGAAAGGGAGAGAGAGAAAGGAATGGAAAGCGAGAGAGGGAGGGAGGGAGAGAGGGATGCAATCCTCTTTCCACATTCCCACATCCATTTGCTTTTTCTTTATTTTTCTCCCTTTATCTCTCTCCTTCTCTCTTCATCTCTGTCCATCTCTCCATGTACATAGAGAGAGGTGGGGGTGTGGAGCGCCAGTCCCTGCACTATTATACAACAGCAATGCAATTGAACTGCACACTCCCACGCTGTCCACACACCTGTCTCTACACAACCTGACTGCTCTGACACTCTCTGCACAAAGACACAGAAAGGCGGGGAGAAGAGAGGAAGAGCGAGAGAGAAGGAGAGAGAGAGAGAGGGAGAGAGGGAGAGATGTAAAGCATGGTTTATTTAGATTATATAAAACATTTTGCCGTTACTATATTTAGCTATATTAGTCCTTGATCAGAATGTTACAATGATTTCTTGGGTCTTGTATTGAGCTGTGCTGCTGTTTCGTGTTTGTGTGTGTTGAGCTCACATTGCATTGGCACCTGCTGCCCTGTGTGAGAGGGTCAGTGCAGTGTGAGACAGTCCATGGAGTGTGAGAGGGTCAGTGCAGTGTGGTTGTCTTGGTCATTATAAATGGCTGAAATAATAATAATACTACCATAGAACTACAGGGGTGCTGGGTGCCATGGTGGCCTTAAAGCTATAAAGCAATACATATTATCAATCAATCCATTTTTTAACAAATTAACAAATAAATCTCCATTTGGCATGGAGGAGAGAAAAGCAAAAACTACTACAGGATGGCTGACTGTTTTAGGAAACAATCAATAAATCTCTGGCACCAGAGGCCCTCCAGGTAGAATAATTTATCAGACAAGATAATATCAGAATATCCCATTCAGCTTGTTAGATCAGTACGTATCATGTTACCTGTTACACCAGGTGTCTTATACACTCACCTAAAGGATTATTAGGAACACCATACTAATACTGTGTTTGACCCCCTTTCGCCTTCAGAACTGCCTTAATTCTACGTGGCATTGATTCAACAAGGTGCTGAAAGCATTCTTTAGAAATGTTGGCCCATATTGATAGGATAGCATCTTGCAGTTGATGGAGATTTGTGGGATGCACATCCAGGGCACGAAGCTCCCGTTCCACCACATCCCAAAGATGCTCTATTGGGTTGAGATCTGGTGACTGTGGGGGCCAGTTTAGTACAGTGAACTCATTGTCATGTTCAAGAAACCAATTTGAAATGATTCGACCTTTGTGACATGGTGCATTATCCTGCTGGAAGTAGCCATCAGAGGATGGGTACATGGTGGTCATAAAGGGATGGACATGGTCAGAAACAATGCTCAGGTAGGCCGTGGCATTTAAACGATGCCCAATTGGCACTAAGGGGCCTAAAGTGTGCCAAGAAAACATCCCCCACACCATTACACCACCACCACCAGCCTGCACAGTGGTAACAAGGCATGATGGATCCATGTTCTCATTCTGTTTACGCCAAATTCTGACTCTACCATCTGAATGTCTCAACAGAAATTGAGACTCATCAGACCAGGCAACATTTTTCCAGTCTTCAACTGTCCAATTTTGGTGAGCTTGTGCAAATTGTAGCCTCTTTTTCCTATTTGTAGTGGAGATGAGTGCTACCCAGTGGGGTCTTCTGCTGTTGTAGCCCATCCGCCTCAAGGTTGTACGTGTTGTGGCTTCACAAATGCTTTGCTGCATACCTGGGTTGTAACGAGTGGTTATTTCAGTCAAAGTTGCTCTTCTATCAGCTTGAATCAGTCGGCCCATTCTCCTCTGACCTCTAGCATCAACAAGGCATTTTCGCCCACAGGACTGCCGCATACTGGATGTTTTTCCCTTTTCACACCATTCTTTGTAAACCCTAGAAATGGTTGTGCGTGAAAATCCCAGTAACTGAGCAGATTGTGAAATACTCAGACCGGCCCGTCTGGCACCAACAACCATGCCACGCTCAAAATTGCTTAAATCACCTTTCTTTCCCATTCAGACATTCAGTTTGGAGTTCAGGAGATTGTCTTGACCAGGACCACACCCCTAAATGCATTGAAGCAACTGCCATGTGATTGGTTGGTTAGATAATTGCATTAATGAGAAATTGAACAGGTGTTCCTAATAATCCTTTAGGTGAGTGTATTTGTTGTGTAATCCTACTGCTGACACCAACAATACCACTCTACTTGTCTTTGATCCCTAACCCCTGATCCATGACCCCAGCTTCATCCTCATCCTATTATTATTATTATTATTATTATTATTATTATTATTATTAGTATTATTGTGATTTATGTACGTATGTATTAGCAGACTTACAGTTTTCACAAAGAAGTATACGTTGTAGAAAACATGTTCCCTATGACAGAAATGACAAGGTATACTGTTCAGCTACATACAGCTGATGACAACAAATGGCCTCAGTGCGCAGTGTGGTCCAAGTGGAAGCATCAGCAGGGTCTTAGCTGATGTTGTCACCCAGATTTGTTTTCGTTTTTCATTTCAATTAAAAATAACCAGAAATCCAAAGAAGAAGAAGAAGAAGAAGAAGAAAAGAAGAACAAGAACAAGAACAAGAACAAGAACAAGAACAAGAACAAGAACAAGAACAAGAACAAGAACAAGAAGAAAAATAATGAATATGTCTGAAATGCGGATCTTTTTTTCCACTGGGCTCTCTATATTCAGCCCTCTGCAATAGAAGAGAATAAATAAATAATAAAAGCCAAACACCAATTGTCTCTCTCTCTCTCTCTCTCTCTCCTGTCCTCATCTCTCTCCCTCTCTTTAGTTTCATTTTTTCTTTTCTTTTTTTTCTCTTTTCTAACATTCTTTCAGCTCCGTCTATCCGCCCACGCGTCCCTAGCAACAAGAGCCTGGTAACTTAGTAACCACATTTACGCACTGGCACTCCGGGCGGGAGAGAGAGGGAGAGAGGGAGAGAGAGAGAGGGAGAGGGAAAGAGAGAGAGAGAGCGAGAGAGAGAGGGAGAGGGAGAGGGAGAGAGAGGGAGAGAGGGAGAGAGAGAGAGAGAGAGAGGGAGAGAGGGAGAAAGGGAGAGCTTTGTGAAAGAAATACTTCAAAATCTTTCAACGCTGTTATTCCTGTCGAAGGTGGGTGGGGTAGTTAGTATCTGATTATGAAATCTGTCAAGCAATTCATTCACAGTACAACAGCTACACAAGATCGATACAGTCCAATAGCTCATTTTTTAAATGGTGCAGTACTTTATGTTACAATTTCACACTTTCATTAATGTTCATGAATGTAATACAATTCAGTATAGGTAGTGCAGTGTAATACAATATGGTGTAATACAGCACAGGGATATATCATACAGTGCAGTGCAGTATAATACACAGTGTGGTGTAATACAGTGCAGTTCAGCCTATGGAGCAGCAGCAGGAGACGCAGAGCAGAGCTGCTGCAGGATATATTTAGATTCATTGTGAAAAGACAGAAAGCAGCCCCCAGGATCTGTTAATGGAGCTGCAGGTATTTCTGTCCATTCATGTGGAGGCACAGAGAGAGAGAGAGAGAGAGGGCAGAGAGGAATTTTAAACTGTAACTGAACTCTCTACTCTCACAATGTCAGTGTGCCAGCCAGTCTTCCTTCCTCCTTCCCTCTCTCTCTGTGCCTGTTGTGTCCTGCCAACCTCAGGCAGGCAGGACGGCATGTTCCTGTTTGTGTTCCCGTGTGCGTGGAGGCGTGTGCAGGTGCCCACTGTCAGAGCGAGGGGGCAGGCGCGAGAGGCACAGGCTGTGATACTGTGAACACAACGGTGCCAGTTATGACATCACAGCCATGTGTTGCCCCACTAATATAAGAAGAAGAAATAATTTGTGATACAGTGACTGTGTATGATAGTGTGTGATTGTGACAGTGACATTGACTGTGTATGACCGTGTGTGTGAGTGTGACTGTGTGTGACTGTGATTGACTGTGACAGTGTGACTGTGACAGTGTGTGTGTGACAGTGTGACTGTGTCTGTCTGCATGCGTGACTGATTGTGTGTGACTGTGACAGTGTGTGTGGCTGTGTGTGTGTGACAGTGTATGTGTGATAGTGTGACTGTGTGTGGCTGTGTGTGTGTTACTGTGTGTGTGTGACAGTGTGATTGTCTGTCTGTGTGTGTGACTGATTGTGTGTGACTATGACAGTGTGTGGCTGTGTGTGTGTGACAGTGTGTGTCTCTGTGTGTGTGAAAATGTGACTGTGTATGTCTGTGTGTGTGACTGTGACAGTGTGTGTGACAGTGTGTGTGTGACAGTGTGACTGTGTGTGTCTGTGTGTGTGTGTGTGGCTGTGTGTGTGACTGTATGTGTTTGTGACAGTTTGTGTGTGACTGATTGTGTGTGACTATGTGTGATAGTGTGACTGTGTGTGTCTCTGTGTGTGTGACTGTGACAGTGTGACTGTGTATGTCTGTGTGTGTGACTGTGACAGTGTGTGTGGCTGTCTGTGCAGCAGAACAACCCTTTACCTTTTACAAAAGAAACATAAATGGTGCACGAAAAACTGGATTGTTTTGAGAGAGAGAGAGAGAGAGAGAGAGAGAGAGAGAGAGAGGGAAGCCCCCAGATCATGATGCACTAGGTTCTATTAGTTCACTGGTTTATCAGGTTACAGCAGCAGCGCAGTTCCCTCCCTGCAGCTCCTCCTGCTGCATCACACTGCCACCATGTGGACAGAGAGGAGAAGTGCGGCCTGGCTCGGTTGCATAAGAATTGATTCAGGTTGAGTCATCACAGGCGAGGTGGGGGCATGGGGGGGGAAGCCTCGCCGGAGGGACTGGGGCTGAACACACTCAGTTGTCTGTTAGAGACAGGGCTGTCCCCAAGCCACCCCCTCTCCCCCAATTCTAAGCCAAGATTATAGAGAGGGAGAGAGAGAGAGAGGAGGAGAGAGGGAGAAGAAAGAGATACATTAAATTGTCTTTTGTCATTTTAAATGGTTGTTTTAGTTATTTAGTTACATACACTGTCCTGAACACTGACAACGTCACACACTGACTGACCCAACAGGAGAGGGAGGTTGAACTGCCCCCCCCAACTACCCCCCACCCCCCCCCACCACCTTCCTTCTCACTCTCTCTCTCCCTCTCGCTCTCCCTCCTTCTCTCCTGCACTGAACGCAGTGTCTCTGGAACAGTCTGTGAAGTGAGACTGAGTGCTCTATCTATAGCACACAGAAAGGAGAGGGGAGTGGGGGGGTTGGTCGTAAAGGTCAAGTGTGCAGGTGGTGGGGAGAGGGAGAGAGGGAGAGAGATGGCTGAGAGATGGAGAGGGAGAAGGGAGAGATCGCTGAGACAGAGAGAGAGGGAGGGAGAGCGAGAGGGAGAGGAGCATGGTAACTCAGACTCTAATGGCTGAGAGAAGGACTATTATAAAGAACATGAAGTTAAATAGCAGATATTGGACACAGACAGCCCACTCCCCCCCCACACACACACAAATGCTCAGATCAGCACAGTGACACAAGCTTCTGTTGTTGTCCATTTTTATTGTTTCCTCTCTGCCGTGTCTTAGTGTCGTTGCGTTAATTTCCATCTCCTACACAGGTATTGCAATACGTGAGTCCGCTCTACACACACGGTTTAATACTGAACATTATAAAAAAATAAAAAGAAAATGCAAGAAAAAAAGGAACAATAATCATCATCAGCATAATAATAAAAAAACAACTACATACAAACATTTATATACTTCCCTTTTCTTAACAAACAAAAAATGAATGCACAGTTGAACAGTTGGGAGCAGTTGTGTTGTGTTGTGTTGTGTAGTTAAACCATATCAGTTGCGTGTGTGTTGTCTCCCTAGCTGTGTTGGGACAGGAGATTACCAGTATGTCATTAAACATACTGAATAAGACTGAATGAAAGGTGATTTAAATGCAAATCTCTATATACCTATATGACATCAAAATAAATACTGCGTGTGTGTGTGTGCGTGCGTGTGTGTGTGTGTGTGTGCATGTGTGTTGCTGGAGGCAGTGAGGGGCGTGTCTAGAAGGGCTGAGGGATGTGTCTAGAAGGGACGATGGGCATGTCTAGAAAGGGTGATGTGCGTGTCTAGAAGGGCGTTGGGTGTATCTATAATGGGCGATGGGCGTGTCTAGAATGTGTGGTGGGCATCTCTAGAAGGGGTGAGGGGTGTGTCTAAAAGGGGTGAAGGGTGTCTTCAGTCTAGAAGGGGTGAGGTGCGTGTCTAGAAGGCGTAGGGCCCCACGAAGACGGTCAGCCGCAGGACAGAGCTCGACTGGTAGCTCATCAGCTGGTTGACCGACACCATCTCCAAGTCCAGCACGTACTCCCGCGGACCGGACACTGACCGGGCCAGAACCAGCATCGCGCTGATATTGTTGATTTGCTGGAGAGAGGGGGGTGGGAGAGAAAGCGAGAGGGAGAAATAAAAAAAATGTCATTAGTCAATAAGCAGAAGATGCTCTTCAGAAGTCTGCAGACTCCAGGGGCAGGGATTACAGCAAGCTTCAGCAAGGTGGTCCAATGCCATGTATGTCCAATGTGTCCCTCCAATTAATCAACCTGGACTTACAGACCAAAACTTGAAGCCAAATGCACATATAAATACATATATACACATTCAAAACCATCTAACTGCACTGGGTTTAAAACATGCAGACTGCGTCAAAGGTCAGTACAGCTTGCTTCCTATTTGTCAAAACCAAAATACAACTCACACAAGGCCGCCACAACGGCATGCATTGGCTGGGCTGGCCCTGAGAGAGGCAACATGGATAATCCCTGACCTCTGACCTCTCCCCACAGGTCACCCACAGGTCCATATTGAGGAAGCTGTGCTCTGCCTGGCTGACTCTCCCTGTGGATTCGCTGACAACTCAGCAGCTCAGACTGGATTCCTTTAGCAGTCATGTCACCCCCCCACCTCCCATACACTCCAAATAATAAGATTCCAGGCGGATTACTGCGGACCATGTCCGGGTGGGGGGGGGTTGCGTTCCCAGCATTCCAGGCATTCCAACCGAATTAATCCCAGCATGCTGAGGATTGCTGAGACAAGAACAGGAGGAGAGATGGGCTGCAGGAATGTGTGTGTGTGTGTCACTGTATGTGTGTGTTAGAGTGTGTGTAGCGCAGTGTGTGTCTCACTTTGTGTCGGTGTCGGTGTGTCAGTGAGTGTTAGTGACAGTGTGTGAGTGCATCTGTCAGTGAGTGCGTGTCAGTGTGTGTCAGTATGTGTGTGCATGTGTCAGTGAGTATGTGAGTGTTCGTGAATGTCAGTGTGTGAGTGTGTGAGTGCCAGTGAGAGTGTGTGTCACTTTCAGTGAGTGTGTGCATGTGTGTCAGTGTTTGCCAGTGTGTCAATTAGTGTGTGTGTCAGTGAGTGTATGTGTCAGTGTGTGAGTGAGTGTGTGTGTCAGTCAGTGTCAGTGAGTATGTGTGTTAGTGTGTGAGTGCATGTGTGTCAGTAAGTGTGTATGTCAGTGTGTGAGTGAGTGTGTGTGTCAGTCAGTGTCAGTGAGTATGTGTGTTAGTGTGTGAGTGCATGAGTGTCAGTGAGTGTCAGTGTGTGTCAGTGTGAGTGTCAGTGTGTAAGTGCATGTGAGTCAGTGTGTCATTGAGTGTGTGTGTCAGTGTGAGTGTTACCCTGATGTAGAAGTGGCTGTCTGGGTCCCCGGAGCGGATGCGGAAGGAGTTGTAGGCACCGGGGAATACGCTGGTGGCCTGGATCTGGAACACATCGGAGGGAACGGTGCGCTCAGACGCTACACTCATGTAGCGATGGACCAGCGAGAACGGCAGCTCCCGGCACTCCGGCTTCGTCACCGGGCACATGCAGCGGCTGCAGGGAGAGGAGGGGGTGGGGGTGAGAGAGAATGAGTGAGCAGCAGGCTGGGCAGCGCTGGGGTCAGGGCTCTGCTGGGTGCGCAAGGACCAGCCTGTAAATGCAAATCTCTGCCATCCAACAACAATGAACATGAATTTAGCGGTGCAGTCCTGCCAACCCAGCCAGGGTCAGGACTGTCTGTCTGTCTGTCCGTCTGTCTGCTGTGCAGTTGTTGTGCAGTGCTGTGTCTGTTGTGTAGTTCGAGCTGTACCCACTTGTCTGAGACCTGTACGTAGGGCTCCTGGCAGCGGTTGGTTTCGACGCACTGATAGCCTCCGTGGATGTTTACACAGGTCTGCGTTTCTTCACACTGGTGCGCCCCCGTCTCACACTCATTGATGTCTGAACACAGAGAGACATGCTGAACACAGCCTGAACACAGAGACACAATGACACACATCCTGGACACAAAGACACACTGACACACATCCTGGACACAAAGACACACTGACACACAGCCTGAACACAGAGACACACTGACACACAGCCTGGACACAGAGACACACACCCCGAACACAGAGACACACTGACACACAGTCTGAACACAGAGACACACTGACACACAGCCTGGACACAGAGACACACACAGTCTTGATGAGGCAGTCTGAACATAGAGGCAAGCTGACACACAGAAACACACTGACACACAGCCTGAACACAGAGACACACTGACACACAGCCTGAACACAGAGACACACTGACACACAGCCTGGACACAGAGACACACTGACACACAGCCTGGACACAGAGACACACTGATTCACAGCCTGGACACAGAGACACACAGCCTGAACATAGAGACACACTGATACACAGCCTGGACACACAGCCTGAACACAGAGACACACAGACACACAGCCTGAACATAGAGACACACTGACACACAGCCTGGACACAGAGATACACTGACACACAGCCTAGACACACAGCCTGAACATAGAGACACACAGACACACAGCCTGAACACAGAGACACACTGACACACAGCCTGAACATAGAGACACACTGATACACAGCCTGGACACACAGCCTGAACACAGAGACACACAGACACACAGCCTGAACATAGAGACACACTGACACACAGCCTGGACACAGAGATACACTGACACACAGCCTAGACACACAGCCTGAACATAGAGACACACAGACACACAGCCTGAACACAGAGACACACTGACACACAGCCTGGACACAGAGACACACTGACACACAGCCTGGACACAGAGACACACTGATTCACAGCCTGGACACAGAGACACACAGCCTGAACATAGAGACACACTGATACACAGCCTGGACACACAGCCTGAACACAGAGACACACAGACACACAGCCTGAACATAGAGACACACTGACACACAGCCTGGACACAGAGATACACTGACACACAGCCTAGACACACAGCCTGAACATAGAGACACACAGACACACAGCCTGAACACAGAGACACACTGACACACAGCCTAAACACAGAGACACACTGACACACAGCCTGGACACAGAGACACACTGATTCACAGCCTGGACACAGAGACACACAGCCTGAACATAGAGACACACTGATACACAGCCTGGACACACAGCCTGAACACAGAGACACACAGACACACACAGACACACAGCCTGAACATAGAGACACACTGACACACAGCCTGGACACAGAGATACACTGACACACAGCCTAGACACACAGCCTGAACATAGAGACACACAGACACACAGCCTGAACACAGAGACACACTGACACACAGCCTGGACACAGAGACACACAGACACACAGCCTGAACACAGAGACACACTGACACACAGCCTGAACACAGAGACACACTGACACACAGCCTGGACACAGAGACACACACAGTCTTGATGAGGCAGTCTATACATAGAGGCAAGCTGACACACAGAAACACACTGACACACAGCCTGAACACAGAGACACACTGACACACAGCCTGAACACAGAGACACACTGACACACAGCCTGGACACAGAGACACACTGATTCACAGCCTGGACACAGAGACACAGCCTGAACATAGAGACACACTGATACACAGCCTGGACACACAGCCTGAACATAGAGACACACAGACACACAGCCTGAACACAGAGACACACTGACACACAGCCTGGACACAGAGACACACTGACACACAGCCTGAACACAGAGACACACTGACACACAGCCTGGACACAGAGACACACTGATTCACAGCCTGGACACAGAGACACACAGCCTGAACATAGAGACACACTGATACACAGCCTGGACACACAGCCTGAACACAGAGACACACAGACACACAGCCTGAACATAGAGACACACTGACACACAGTCTGAACACAGAGACACACTGACACACAGCCTGGACACAGAGACACACACCCTGAACACAGAGACACACTGACACACAGCCTGAACACAGAGACACACTGACACACAGCCTGAACACAGAGACACACTGACACACAGCCTGGACACAGAGACACACTGATTCACAGCCTGGACACAGAGACACACAGCCTGAACATAGAGACACACTGATACACAGCCTGGACACACAGCCTGAACACAGAAACACACTGACACACAGCCTGAACACAGAGACACACTGACACACAGCCTGGACACAGAGACACACTGACACACAGCCTGGACACAGAGACAGCCTAGACACACTGACACACACAGAGACACACTGACACACAGCCTGGACACAGAGACACACACCCTGAACACAGAGACACACTGACACACAGCCTGAACACAGAGACACACTGACACACAGCCTGGACACAGAGACACACACAGTCTTGATGAGGCAGTCTGAACATAGAGGCAAGCTGACACACAGAAACACACTGACACACAGCCTGAACACAGAGACACACTGACACACAGCCTGAACACAGAGACACACTGATTCACAGCCTGGACACAGAGACACACAGCCTGAACATAGAGACACACAGACACACAGCCTGAACACAGAGACACACTGACACACAGAGACACACTGACACACAGCCTGGACACAGAGACACACTGACACACAGCCTGAACACAGAGACACACTGACACACAGTCTGAACACAGAGACACACTGACACACAGCCTGGACACAGAGACACACTGACACACAGCCTGGACACAGAGACAGCCTAGACACACTGACACACACAGAGACAAGCTGACACACAGAAACACACTGAAACACAGCCTGAACACAGAGACACACTGACACACATTGTCAGTGTCACAGTCAGTGTTATTGTCAGTGTTCACTGTTACTGTCAGTGTGTGATTGTTATTGTCAGAGTGTCAGGATTATTGTCAGTGTGTAAGTGTTATTGGTCAGTGTGTCAGTGTTATTGTCTGTGTTATTGTCAGTGTGTCAGTATGATAGTGAGTGTGTCGTGTTATTGTCATTGTGTTGTTGTTATTGTCAACGTCATGTTCAGTGTGATTGTCAGTGTATCTGTGTTATTGTCAGTGTCGTGCCAGTGGGACTTACCCTGGCAAATGCGGCTACTCAGCAGCTGGTATCCCTCCGGGCAGAGGCAGGCGAAGCGTCCAGGCTCGTTCACACAGCGGTACTGACAAAGGTAACTGGAGTAGCTGCACTCATCAATGTCTGACAGAGGGAGAGAGAGAGAGAGAGAGAGAGAGATCAGGAGTGTGTCTGGGTGTGGCAGTGGGCAGGGGCATGGCACAGTGAGTGTGACCATTTTGCAGTGGGTGTGGACATGTTGGCGTGCGTGTAGCTGTGTTGCAGTGGGCGTGGGCATGGCACAGTGAGTGTGGTCATGTTACCATGGGTGTGACAATGGGTGTGGTATGTCACCATGGGTGTGACCATGTTGCAGTGGGTGTTATAGAGGATGTGACCATGTCACAGTTCACATGGCTGTGTCACATTGCATACCAGTGCAGGTGAAGCCGTCTTGGCCCAGCTCGAAGCCCTGGTCGCAGCGGCAAGTGAAGGTGCCATAGGTGTTAGAGCAGCGCTGCTGACAGGGGGCTCCCATCTCACACTCATTCACATCTGACAGTGAGGGAGGGAGGGAGGGAGAGAGAGAGGAAGGGAGGGGAAAAGAGAGATGGCTGTCAGTCAGAAGTATTCATCCTCGCTGACTGACACACTGACAGACTGACTGACTGACACACTGACTGGCTGACACACTGTCTGTATCTCTAGGTATCTCTGTATTTGTATAAGCTGCTGGACCCTTGGGGCTGTTGCAGTGGTGGCGATGTGGGGGGGGGGATGTGGGGGGGGGGGGTGGAAGGCCGGTTGCCATGGTGACAGACTCACCGACGCAGGAGCGGTTGTTGCCAGCCAGCTGGAAGCCGGGCTGACACTGGCAGGAGAAGGAGCCCGGGGAGTTTACACAGCGGTGCTGACAGTACCGGTACCGACACTCGTCTATATCTGAGAGAGGGAAAGGGAGAGAGGGAGAGAGGGGGAGACAGTATAGTGAGACAGTGTAGTGAGACAGTGAGACAGGGTGGTGTGGTGAGACAGAAAGACAGTGAGACAGTGCTGTGTGCCCTGGTGTGCCAGCAGTACCGATGCACTCTGGGCCAGTCTTGCGGTACCCATCAGGACACTGGCAGCTGTAGGAGCCCTGCGAGTTCAGGCACTGCTGACTGGGCTGGCAGTCATGGAGCCCCTGCTCGCACTCATCCACGTCTGAGAGAGAGAGGGCGCGAGAGACAGAGTTAGAGAAGGTGCAGAAACTTACACACACACTGTACCGCACTATTGCACACACTCCCACTCACCCACGCAGGAGTCTCCCTGGGGCTTGTACCCCGGGGGGCAGGGGTTGTGGGCAGCAGGGTTGTGGGCGGCGGGGTGGTGTGCGGCGGGGTGGTGGGCTTCGGGGTGGTGGGCGGCGGGGTGGTGGGCTTCGGGGTGGTGGGCGGCGGGGCGGGGCGGGCTGGGGTTGGGGCTGTTGGCGATGACGGAGGCAGAGCGGGGCAGGCACAGGTAACCGCCATAGTGATTGAAGCACTTCATCTCCCCCTTACAGGCATCAGGAATCACCTCACACTCATTTATATCTGAGGAGAAAGGGATGGGGGAAGAGATGGAAGAGAAGGTGAGAGAGGGGGGTAAGATGAGAAAGAGAGAAAGGGAGAGAGAGGGAGATAGAGAGAAAGAAACAGAAAGAGAGGGAGGGATGCATACCTTTACAGTGCTGTGTCTGGGCATCCCACTGGTAGCCATCAGTGCATTCCTGCAGAGAGAGAGAGAGAGAGAGAGAGAGAGAAGGAGGGAACAGAGAGTGGAGAAAAGGGGGTAGAGAGAGAGAGAAGCAGAATTATATATATATATATATATGCTGTGATTCCAGCCATGAGGCCAGAGAACAACACAACCATGTCTCCTCACCACCAACACACCCAACACAACACACCAGCCCTGCAAATGCCTGGGCATACATGTTCAATAACTGCACACCTGTACAATCTGTACAGCTAATCACGTGTAACTTTTACATTGTCATTGTATTTATCCTATTCTCTTCAATTTGTTTGTCAGTGCTCTGGCAACAATGGTGTAAACGTGTAATGTCAATAAAGCTCATTTTTAATTTGAATGTGAATTGAGAGAGATGGATGGGCAGAGAGAGAGGAAGGTGAGGGAGGAGATGAGGGAGTGAGAGAGGGGAGGAGGATGAGAGAGGGAGGAGAGGAGGGAGAGAGAATGGGAGGAGGGTGAGAGAAAGAGGGAGGGAAGGAGGGAAAAAAGGGAGGAGAGGAGTCTCACCGTGTAGGTGTCACTTTCAGCAGCCTCCTGTGAAATAGTTAGATGGGCAGAGCAGAGCAGCAACACACACGCCACTGACAGCATGGTCACACTGACACACACACACTGAGACACAACACAGACACACACAATTGCAGGAACTCAGACAGGCGCACACACACTCACACAGGCACACATAGGTGGACACACAGACAGGTGTACACAGACAGGTACACAGACAGGCAGAGAGATGCAGGGGGTCCCGGGGGTGTGTGGGGACAGTCAGAGCAGGGTCAGTGTGGGGGGGACGTCACCTCAAAGATCCTGCAGGAGAGAGAGACAGTGGGAGACATTGTCACACGCTACAATCACACACACTACAGTAACACACATACTACAGTAACACACACTACAGTAACACACACACTACAGTGATACACAGTGTAAAGTGCCACATACACACTACAGTAACACACACATAAAATACAGTAAAACACACACACTACAATAACACATACAGTACACTACAGTAACACACACTAAAATGACACATATACTACAGTAACACACACATACTGTATAGTAACAAACACGTACTACAACGACACACATACACTACAATGACTCACATACATTTACAGTGACACACAGTGTACAGTGACGCTGGGCCTGCAGTGACAGACTGCAGGCCCTGAGCTCTTCTCCAGCCCCAGACCAGGCGCCGTCTCTGTAACACGTTATTAACTAAATTATAACCCCAGTTAAAGCAGCGCCACATCACACAGCCTGACCCTGCTGTCCCGTGCTCTACTGTACTGTGTCTCTCCAGGACCAGGGCTGCAGACCCTGTTGTGCTGTGCTGTAGCATATTTTACTGTGCTGTATGTAGTGTGCTATCCTGTACTGTATTGTGTGTCACCAAGACCTCAGTTCTGCCACAAACTCTAAAAATATCTCTCTCTTTCCCTCCTCTCTCTCTTTGTTCTCCACACGTCTCCCTCACCAGACCACAGCTGTATTGCTGTGTCCAGGACAGTGTGGGTGGGTGGAGGGGGCAGTGCGAGTGCGTGTGGTCAGTCACACAGACACATGAACTGCCTGACCTGCCCTTCCCACACAGCACAGGACCTCACAGTGCCATGCAATACAGCACAGCAGGGTCTGCAGCAGTCCAGTCCAGTCCAGTCCAGTCCAGACATTCATCAGGTGTACAAACACTCACACACACAGACACACACTCACACATTTAAACACACATTCTCAAACACACTTATGTACACGCACTCACACACCAAGAAATGCACACACTCACACTCTCACATACAAGGCCAATGAAAACATTGCCAAATCACTGCCTCCCAGCCTACCCCCCTCCCATTCCCCCCAGGCCCGGGACAGTTCACCCAAAATCAGAGCCTCTAACTCCCCAGTCACACAAACTCACACACCTCTCGTCTCCTCTTCTGTCTCAAATCGTCTGAAAAAACAGTCTGATTCTCTGTCTCAGACTCTGCCTGAGGGAGGAATGTGCAAGTCAGGAAAAGAAGAAGGAGAAGGACAAGGAGAAGGAGAAGGAGAGAGAGAGAGAGAGAGAGAGAGAGAGAGAGAGAGTTACGCACACAAGGAGAGAGAAAAGCAGCAGCAGTATGTTAGGAGAAAGTGAAAAAAATATTATTTTTGTTAACTGAGTTAGACACTGTGACTCACAGTTACACTCACAGTGTTGCACTCACATACAGTGTGTTACAGACGCACTGTTATACAGAGTTACACACACACACTGTTACACACACATACTCTTACACAGTGTTACAAAAACAGACAGACACACTCTTGCACACACAGACACACACACGCTAACACACGCACAAAGACATCAGTGTACTCACAGTCACTTCTCCCAGAAAAAATGCAAAAGCCTGGCCTGGCCTCCTCTCTCTCTCTCTCTTGGGGTGGCTGTGAGTGTGTCTAGGAGCTCAGACAAAGCGTTGTGAGGGATGTGGAGTCAGTCAGAGGGGGCTGGTGTAGGGACAGTCCGCCCCACCACCCCCCGCAACCCCACCCCTCTTGGACCCCCCCTGCCCGCTCCTGCCCCCTCCTGCACCCCCCCCCAACACAGCCCCCTAGGATGTGAATTCCTGATTCCTGGGTGGCTGCCAGCCCGGACTCACCCCTCCCCCAAGATAGACAGGAAATAGAAATAATAAAGTTCCACACCTGGAGTCACTTAAACATGCTGACACACTGACACTTACACACTGCCACTGACACACTCACACACACACTGACAGACTGACACAGATATATACGCACTGCAAACAAACTCACTCATAGTCCCACTGACATACTCTCCCACTCACAGCCCAGCCCCCCCCCCGCCCCCCACAGCTAGAAACACGAACTTTCATGTCCAGCTGTTTGTGAGAGGGGGGGGAGGGGGATGAAATCCAATCACAGCCTCACTACCCCCCCTCCACACCCCATCACCTCCAAACCCCCTCCACGTCCCTACGTCCACGTCCCTCAGCCTCCCCTAACCCCCCCACCTTGTGTCACTCAAGCAGGCTGTGATATTTTTAGTTACTCTGCAGTTTGTAGGAATGTGGCAACAGACCACAAAGAGAGAGAGAGAGAGAGTAAGAGAGAAAGAGAGAGAGAGAGGGTAGCTCAGACAAGACAAACAGAGTGAGAGCAAGAGAGAGAGACATGATGCATCAACACACACACACTCGCGTACACACACATTCACATGCTGTAGATAATGTATGTCGGACCAGTGTGAACTGAGCTGCAATAACAGGCTGAACCTGACACTGGACTCGTCCCTATTGCACAAGGACTGGGAGGGTGTGTGGGTGGGTCATCAGCTGCAGGAGGGGCCGGCTGAGAGACGCACACAGCTGGGGAGGCCTGCTGAGCTACCCCCACTCCCCACCTACACACACACACACACACACACAACCCACACACACCTTCTGAATGAACAGATGACTGTGTGTGTGTGGGTACAGACGGGTGACAAATTAAAGGAAAAACCAACATAGGGTGTCTCAGTAAGGTGTTGGCCACCATGAGCTGCCAGAACAGCTTCAATGCTCTTGGCACAGATTCTACGAGTCTCTGGACTCTACTGGAGGGATGAACACCATTCTTCCAAAAGATATTCCCTCATTTGCTGTTTTCATGATGGTGGCGGAGAGCGCTGTCTAACACGTCGGTCCAAAATCTCCCATAGGTGTTCAATTGGGCTGAGATCTGGTTACTGTGAAGGCCATAGCATATGATTCACATCATTTTCATTCTCATCAAACCATTCAGTGACCCTTGTGTCCTGTGAAAGAGACCACTCCCATCAGGACAGAAATGTTTCACCATAGGATAAAGTTGATCACTCAGAATAACTTTGTAATGATTTGCAGTGACCCTTCCCTCTAAGTGGACCCAAACCATGCCAGGAAAATGTCCCCCACAGCATAACAGAGCCTCCGGACCCCCTCACTGTAGGGGTCCAGCAGTCAGGCCTGTCCCGTTCTCTTGGTGTCCCACACATGCACTCGCCCACTTATCCAGAACACGAGCCAGTTGAGCATCTTTGTGACTGAAGCTCCTGCCATTCGTGCCCCAATAATGCCCCTCTTTCAAAGTTACTTAGATCCTTTCCTCTTCCTCATCTTGATCCAAAATCGAGGTCAGCTGGGCCTGCTCAGCATTTTTAAACATGCCACAGAGCATGGTAGGATGTTATTTACTTAATTGTATCATGCAGTACACCTGACTGGAGGCATCTGCATTCGTTATGTTCCTCCACTCATTTATTCAGGATTTTCGTTTGTCACCCGTCTGTATGTGTGTATCTGTGTGTTGTATGTGTGAATCTGTCTGCGCGTATGTGTGTTGTGTATCTATATCTGTGTTGATCTGTGTGGTGTACGAGTTGTGTATATGTGCGTCTGTATCTGTGAGTGTGTGTGATTTTTCACGTGTTGAGCGTATGTGTGTGCATCTGCTCTCTCCCCCTCAGGCAGTGTAAAGTTTCACAGCAGCTCACTTTTACAGGGCTGAAAAACAAGCAACCCCCCCAACTCTCCAGCAATCCAGCAGAGATAACGCAGACCCCCTGCTTCCCACTGCCACACACAGTCATACCATCTGTCCAAAAGTAAGTGAACGGGGCAGGGAGACCTTGCAAAGAACATAAGAAAGTTTACAAGCGAGAGGAGGCCATTTGACCCATCGTGCTCGTCTGGTGTCCATTAATAACTAAGTGATCCAAGGATCCTATCCAGTCTGATTTTAAATGTTCCCAAATTTTCAGCCTCAACCACATCGCTGGGGAGTTTGTTCAGATTGTGACGCCTCTCTGTGTGAAGAAGTGTCTCCTGTTTTCTGTCTTGAATGCCTTGAAGCCCAATTTCCATTTGTGTCCCTGAGTGCGTGTGTCCCTGCTGATCTGGAAAAGCTCCTCTGGTTTGATGTGGTCGATGCCTTTCATGATTTTGAAGACTTGGATCAAGTCCCCACATAGTCTTCGCTGTTCCAGGGTGAAAAGGTTCAGTTCCTCAGTCTCTCAGTAGGACATTCCCTTCAGACCTGGAATAAGTCTGGCTGCTCTCCTCTGAACTGCCTCTAGAGGCATTGAAATCCATTGACACAGACAGATCCTCGTTAACTTCAACAACAAAAAAACTGCCACAGAAATCTGTACAATATGTTATTTATTTAAATTAAATGTAAAAACATGCTGCACTGCGGTCAGCTCTCTGGGGTCAGGGGTCAGAGGTCCTCACAGGAACTCAGTCACACCTGCCTGTCTGAATCGTTGAAAAACAGGGGAGGGGTGTAGAGAGAGAACAGAGGGAAGGGAGCGGAAGGGGGGGCTACTCGTGGTACATCTTCAGGATGCAGCTCCTGATCACTGTCATGTAGCGCTCCCAGATCGCCTGTTGCCTGAGAGAGAGAGGGAGAGAGAGAGCGTCAGTTGGACAGGGAGAGTTTATCCACACAGGATTCGAAGCTTAGCATTGCTCATTGTGGTAACTATCAATCATATTTTATGCAGCCAATCACTTTGCAGGATATGCTTGTCAAACATTTTTGTATGCGGTCAATCACCTGCAGAAGGAACTTGTCAGGCATTTTTTGTGTGGCCAATCGCCTTCTTCATTAAAAAAAGTAATGCGGGAGAAATAACGAAGAGGAGGGAGCAAATGTGTGTCAGTGGTGTGTTACTGTCGAAGAGCTGGCATTGATGTTACTAAATGGATAGCGAGTAGTTTTGAGATTGTTAATCAGGAGAGGCAACTGCTTATGAAGTAGCATGCTATATTTACAATTACACAGGTTTCAGAACTTGTATGTTATTTTTACAGTCAGATGGGTTGTGGAATTAAGATTGTTTTGCATGCTACTCCGCTTCATTGCCTTATAATAATGTTAATGGAAGTTAGCTGTAGGTAGGTCTAGTTTGATAGGACGAACAAACCGATGTGAAATGTAACATCCCTTGTGAAAAAGCAGTGTACTAAAAGTATACTGGGTCAAAATAGAACAAAAATAGTTTACTATAAGTATACTATTTAGACTCAAGTATACTTTTAGTACACTACTTTTAACAAGGGATGTTAAAAAATATATTTTGAGAAGTTGTTCTTTGAAAAACATATTGACCTGGTCTTAAATGATTATCAAGCTGAATACATATGATGACAGGGGTGTCCAAACTACGGCCTGTTTATAATTTATAAAAGGCCTGGGACATGGTCTGTAAATTAAAGTTAAATGTGGTCCATGTGAAAATTTTCCTCCATAAGCGCTAAGGTTAGGCTACAGCCTACAACAGACTTGCTAGTGTGACTGGACAACCCACTCAAACTAGAGAAATGTCAACAGGTGAACGTTTAGGCATTGCTGTTTTCCGGCGTCTGATTGGTTGCTGGAATTATCTGACACGCCTGATTGGGAAATTGACTCCTTGAAAAGGGGACTAAGCACAGCGACAGCCCAGAGAGCTGGAATTCCGAATAAATTACCCAATCAGGCGCTTCATATATGTCCTGCCAAGTCAAGTAACCAATCAGACGCCAAGTTTGTGACAAGGTTAGAATTCATTTTAAACAAGAAACCAGGAAAAGACTTGAAAACGTTATGCAAGCAGGCGACTGGCTGTAAGATCTTCATTGTGAAACAGGAGAATATAAGTAAATTATACAGTTTTATTTATTTGCATTTTGCATTGACTAAATAATGGCATTAACAACCGTATATATTACATTTCCTTTTTTGTTGTTCCAATGTACATATTTATTATATATAACATGATCAGGTGTATATGCACTATTTTTAGGCTACATACCTACCTATATAACAATTATAATATTTTCTGATTGTACTGCATGTAATAATTTTGCATTTTAAGATGATTATTAAAAAATACATAAGGAAATAATTGTCCTGCTTACAGATGCTAGATTATTGAAGAAATATAATTATGATGATGATGATGATGATGATGTTGTTGTTAGGTAGGTTTTAGCACATGTATTCCATGTCGGAGTACTTTGTGGTAGGAACTAGAGGTCTTCACGGGTCAAAAAAAATTGGACCCGTTCCACAATTAACCAGTCTTTTTCACCCGACCCAATTTGCATAAATTAAAAACCCAAAAATGTAGATCCGTTCTGAATTTGACAGACCTGCAGTGCCATGACATGCTTCACATTCGCCAACAGCACAGCCTGGATCCGACCAGGTTCCCTCATTGAAGACCCCGCGCAAAGCATCCTTAGTTTGTTTGGCATGATGTACATTTGTGAGAAGACACTCTCTCTCTTGACTCTGAACAAAAGTCTCCATCTATATGACATTCTGCGAGTGACAACGACCAACTTTTCACTTGACTATAATGACACATTTGGGACCAAGTCACAGCTTCACTGCTCACATTAGTTGTGACACCAGTGAGTCAATTCCCCCAAGAGAAGCCTAATGTTTTGATCAGGCTAAGTCCTGTGCCTGTTTTTTTTCTTGTTTTTTTTTTTTTTTTTAATAATGATTGTGATGCTGTGATTAGTAGACTTTTTATTATATTACTATTTTGTCATTGATCTGGCATTGCAACAAGAAAAAAAAATGTTTTATGTGGGTCTACCCATACTCTATTTTCTATGGTTCCATACTCATTTCACCCCACTTCAGATATAATGTATAATGTTACTGTATCTGTGAGCAGTCTTTCTTAGTAAAAAGTTGTATTTATATTATATTCAAGTGATTGTACATTAATATCACAAGTAATTATTTGCTATGATTTCTATGCGACCCCGAAAAACATACACATGTGCACTATAACGTTTTAATGTTCAGCTAATAAAAGTATAATGTGTTCATTAATGTGAAATCAGTCCTCTTATTTCAGTTAATATTGGCAATCTGGGTTTGTAGTTTGCTATATTTACTTTGTTTCTATTAATTGACCAAAACAGCACGTGCATGGCAACTGCTTACGAAACACTTAAAGTAGGCCAACTTCGGTTTATAACCTTTGTGTTAAAACTAGCTACCTGACATACAGTATAAAATGAAAAGGGCAGACATTTATTAGCCAACAGGACCTACACTTCTCGCTCTATACAGTGCACCTCCACTTCTAATTTTATTTCACTGTAAAGCGTTTACAGTCAGTAGTGTCATCATATGTATTCAGTTTTTTAAAATATTAATGAAACGAGAGTAACATTCAAAATAATCGTAATTCCACAAATCCATCTAAAAATGACAAAAGTTTTAAAACCTGTCTGATCTTCAGGTCTGCAGCAATACATACATGAAAACAATCTAGTGAACAGAGACCACTGACCAATGCCAGCGCTTTGACTCCTGTGTGGGCGTGGCTTGCCCAGAGAAGGAGTAGGTTTCATAATAATGCAAGAGCAATAGCAGAAACAGCTCGAAGAGAAATAATTCTCAGCACAATTACAAGGAGCAATGGTGCCACTTGCTGGCCCTTGAAGGTAATGCGCTTCCAATTCTGTGTCATCACAGAGAGAGAGGGAGGCAAATAGGGGGAGAGAGAGAGAAAGACAGACCAATGGATAAACAGAGACAGACAGAGTGAGAGAAACTTACTTGAAGGCATCGAGGGCCCTAGCGGAGTTCATGTACTGCGTCAGGAAGGCTTTGACATCACACAGCACCCAGCGATCAGACCGACACGGCTCGATAAACTGAGAGAGAGAGAGCGGGACAAAGATGGGGAGGAGGGAGTTAGAATCACCTCTCCCCCTCTGCTCCCACGCCACATCCCTCCATCCCCCTCTCCCTCCGACAGAGACACCCCACACTCCCCTCCCCTGACCTTCTCCACCAGGTCGATGAAGAAGTCCCTGACATCCTTTGTGTGCATGAGTTTGGCCGCGATGTTCACCAGCGCCCGAGACAGATTCTGATACAACACAGACACAGACTGTTATAATACAATACAGTAAGGTGCAATATACAGTACAATACCGTCTCCTGCCTCTCTCTCTCTCTGCTGACCTTAAAGTTTGCCTCCATCTCTGCGAACACCTGGATCTTCCCTCTCAGGGCAGTGCACACCAGGCTGCAGGACACACACACAGTCACGGGCAAGCAGAGTCATTGTAACAGCATACACAGACATACTCAAGACACTCACACAGGCACACTGTCCCGCACACAGCTTACACTCTTGCACAGACAGACACACAGATCTACACACCCATGTGCACGCGTCTCGGAATGACCCCTGACCCCTGACCTCTTGTGCTGGTCCAGCATGTCCTTGTCGGTAATGAGGATCTTAAGCTCCTTCAGGTCCTGCAGGAACTCCTTGTCCAGATCCACGTCCATGTCCTCCACCATGCTGTCTGAGAGAGGGACGCACGGGGACACACGGGCACGAAGAGAGACGGAGAGAGAGACCATGTTATACAATATATACACAGTGAGAGACAGACGTGCAGCGAGAGAGACAATTGAGCGTAACCTGAAGCAACATTTATGAAAATTACTAGATAAACCTGAATATTATCTAAATAGGATTATTACATTTGCAGAATACCTAAAAATCTAAAACCCCAAAGAAAGGCAAAATTCGACAAACGGGACGATTGAAACAGGATGACACAGACGGTCGTGGGTCGACAGAGAGGACAGTGTGTGGACAGCCAGTAGCCACACAGGCCCTGCCACTGCGGTTTTAATTTATGTTTTAAGTATTATTCATGAATATACTTATTAATTTAGTTCAATGCGTTACTGGGCCCACTCATCAGTGTGGCAACTCTTTAGACCAGGTCCTATGTATGGGTGTACCGGTTTCAAATGTGGAAATTGCAGATAATTGTTTTTCGGACTATAGTACTATTATTTTTAATCTGTTGATGGATGATAACCTTCCAAAACAGAAAACGTATGCACAATGTTCCCGTGTCATTAACTCTGTCACAATTAAGGATTTTTCTATTGCTTTTAATGACCATGTTTCAAGGAGTAGTATTGAATGTGTATCTTCTGAAGAGGGAGTAGAGGAGCTGGTTAATTTGTTTGATTCTGTCTGCACTGACATACTGGATCGCTTTGCACCATTCAAATTAAGAAAATGCAAAGCTAGATTTCAGCCTTGGCTGAATGAAAATACACAATCGGTGAGACATGAGTGTACAAGGGCAGAACGAAAATGGAGAAAGGATAAATTGCAGGTATCCTATGAGATTTGTAAAGATTGTTTATCCAAGTTCCAAGAATCGGTGAAATTAGCTAGAGCCAACTATTTTTCAAATATCATTACACAAAATTCTCCTAACCCTCGGGTGTTACTTAACACCATTAAATATGTTTTAAAACCTTCTTTTTTATGGCTAAGATTATTGGAATACGATCTGCAATTAAATCTTCTAAGCCTGTAGCTGGGACTTCTGAGGAGTTCTAACCGGTCTCACTGTCCTGCATTGTAGATGTTGTGGGTGTGTTGAAAGTCACTTCTTCAAGAGATGTGACCCCTCCCAAAATTTGTATTGAGTTGATGGGTACTATTGGCCCAAATATACAATCTATCTTAAAAAGTAGTCTAATGAATGGTGATGTACCGTTAAGTTTTAAACATGCGGTTGTTCAGCCCCTGCTTTAAAAGTCAAATTTAGAACCCTTGGATTTAAATAACTTTCGGCCTATTTCGCAGTTGCCAAAAATTTTAGAGAGGGTAGTTTTTAAGCCATTAAATCATTTTTTATTGCAGAATAAAGTAATGGACACATTTCAATTGGGTTTTAGAGCACGTCACAGCACAGAATCAGCCCTTACTAGGGTTTTAAATTATAATTTGTATAGGTCTTGATTCTGGAAATAGCATGGGCTTAGTTCTATTAGACCTTAGTGCTGCATTTGGTATTCAAGGGACGAGCTAAAATGGCTTATGTCTTATTTGCAGCATAGGACATTTTCAGTTAAGGTGGGAAATCTATTATCGTCTTCTGCCCAGGTTTTATATGGGGTCCCACAAGGTTCGGTCTTAAGACCGCTATTGTTTTCTTTGTCCATGATACCACTCGGAGCAATCTTCAGAAAGCATGGCATTTCATATCACTTTTATGCAGATGATACGCAAATGTATCTACCACTTAAGGCAGGTGATAATATGTCAGTTCAATCTCTGATGGAATGTTTATATGATGTTAAATGCTGGATGAGCAGCAATTGTCTCCTGCTTAATAAGAAAACTTAAATTATAATTTTTGGCAGTAGTGGCTGTGTTGAAACATATAAAGATAGTTTCGGGCCCTTATCTTTTTATGTGAGGAACCAAGTGAGAAATCTGTGTTGGATTGTTGATTCTGATCTTAAATTTGATAGGCAAATCAACTCTGTGGTGAAGAATAGTTTTTTTCAGCTCAGGAAGATTGCCAAATTGAAATCGGTCCTAGTTATTAAGGACCTTGAAAAAGTTATTCGTGCTTTTGTGTCCTCGCAATTGGACTATTGTAATGCACTGTATCTGGGGATCTGTCAGTCCTCTTTGTCACGACTGCAGTAGGTACAAAACGCTGCAGCAAGGCTGCTAACTATTACCAGATCATATTACTCTGATCTTAGCCTCTCTTCACTGGCTGCCCATTCAACAGATTAGAATTTAAGGTTTTGATGTATGTGTTTAAAGCATTACATGGTATAGCCCCAGATTATATATCGGAAATGATTAACACATTCTCTTCTGTGAGACTTCTTAGATCTAATAAGTAACTAATTTAAGGGTAAGGGAGATCGTGCATTTGCTGCGGCGGCACCGAGAAGTGCTTTATAAATAAAATTGAATTGAATTTATTATTGTAATGATGTTTATCTAGATATTTTCTTTTTATTTAATTAATTATCTTTAAATATATATATATATTTAAGATATATATCATCTGTATCGTACATGCTTTGCCAATAACAAAGAAACAGGTCATGCCAATAAAGCTCAATTTGAATTTGAAACAGACAGAGAGAGAGAGAGAGAGAGAGAGAGAGAGAGAGAGAGAGAAGAGGCAGAGTGACATGGAGAGACAGAGAGAGAGGGGGGGGGGGGGGGGGGGTCAGGGACTCAACTCACCTACGGCACCAACAGTCCAGTTCTGGATCAGCTGACCAGCACAGAAGGCGAAATCCTCAAAGTTCAGATACTGAAGCTTCTTCTTCCCAGTCTCAAAGCGAATGTTCGCAAAGAACACAATTGCGCCGTAGTCCCTGAGAGAGGGGGGGCAGGTTTCAGCTTTCTGCTCAGTCATGTAATATCCACCCTGTAAATCTACAACAGTAACAGCAACTCCAATATCAGAGACCATGAGAGTCCTGACCTGGCCAGCCTGTCTGACAGCAGGAAGTGCTGCTTGATGTTCTCCACCAGGGGGCCCTTCATCTCCTCCACCACCTTGAACACCCGCTTAAAATTATCAAACTGAGAGAGAGAGAAACAGTTTAATTAATAATGTGTGACTAGCTCTGTCCTGCAAGTCAGTACACAGAAGGACACACTTAGGCAAATGTAAACACACTCACTCACACACCTGTCTGCGGCAGCTCTTCAGGGTGACGCCGGTCTTGGTGCTCACATCATCCAGGTCCTTCTTGGTTCCCTTGGAGAGCTTTTTCCCCAGCAGCTCACGCACGAACGCAGGGTCGAACGCATAGTACCTGCACACACAGGTACAGACACGCACACACAGACATTGTCAGTCACATGTATGTGTATGTGTGTGTGTGTCATTAGAGCCTCCCCACTGGTCTCAGTGTACCTCTCTATGAGCATGGCCTGGCGCTGCGGGGGGATCTGGAAGAGCAGCTGATTGGCCAGTTTGCTGGGGCAGTGCAACAGCCTCTCGGCCATCTGGAAGGTGCGGTAGTGGTCCGTAGTGTCGCTCTCCAGCACCGCCTGGCACGCCCCCCACTGCTCCAGGATCCCAGAGCGCACCCGCATGGACACCGCGTCCGTCACTGGGGGAGAGGGACACATGCAGCGAGACAGAACCTCAGAGAGAGGGAGAGAAGACAGGCACTGACACACAACCTCAGAGAGAGGGAGGGAGTGGGACAGTCACCTGTGACACACAGAGAGAGAGAGAGAGAGAGAGAGAGAGACAGAGCGGGACAGTCACCTGTGTACCCATCCAGCCAGAGCTGATACACCTCCTCGTCCATGATGGTTGTGTTCCCCACAAACACGTCCAGCTCCATCGCCATGCGCAGCGCCTGGACACACACACACACACACAGTCAGGTATGATCATTCATTCTTATTAATATTATTACTACTTCTACTGCAATGATTATTACCAGGACTGTTGTTATCATTAGTCCTAACCACGGACCTCAGAGCGTTACACGTTTCTAAAATGAATTATTGTACAGCGATGCAAAAACAAAAGCTAATAGTACAACACAAATACAACATCCAGGCTGACAGGCAGAAGCTGTGGCCGGTCAGCATACACCGCGGCCCGGCGGCAAACAGCGATCCTGCCGCACCGAGGACCTGGATCGACAAGGGACAGAAACACAGAACAGCTCCCGAAACTCCGCGCTCAGAGTCGGCAGTGTAGACTGACGGAAAAGAGAAATACCTACTTTGTCTGCGGAATCGGGTGCCGAATAAGCCATTTCAAAGCCGCAAAAAACAGCGTAGCTACTCAGTAACACTAAGGAAAAGCTCAGACTAATGTTTATTTATGGGGAGGGGGGGTCCAGGTAAAAACACGAGTGGGTCATCGGACATCTGAGAGAGGTCGCTGTGGTTAAACAACAGACACATACCCTGTGGTCAGTGTGTAGTGAGACTGTTTCAAAATCCGACTAAAATATGTTTTAAAAGTAACCCATCCCTGCACGGCTCTGGCTGCCTGTCTCCTCTCGCTGTTCTCGCTCGGCGCGACGCTGTAATGTTATTGTCGGCGGCGTTGCAGCAACATCCGTCCCCCCCCGCCCTCCATTTCCGCTCAGCACCGGAAGCGCCGTTGAGAGGATAGAGGACTTTCTACTGACGATACATCCGGGAATTGGAGAGGACTTCCTGTTGAGCGCCGACGCTGTGTAGCTGTTAGTAGTGCCCGTATGTTGTGTAGCTTCAGCTTGCAGCGTTGTGGGAGAGTATTATTCCACCAATCCAGACCCCTTGCTGAGATTTGCTGTAGTAGTGACAATTAATCTTCTTCATCATTTAATAATAATAATAATAATAATAATATGTATTAGTAGTATTATATTTATCATAAGTTCTAAATTAGTGGGGAGTCCCTATCCAGTATCCAGTACATTTTGTCAGTCATCCTAAATTGCTAATTTCTGGGAACACATGAAAGTTATTGTTCCATTAAGTGACCACTGGTCATTGAGGGCTGGAAAGGGTAGTTTATTTTCTTTATACCAAATCTCTAAATAACTTCATTTAACAAATCACCTGCTTAATTGATTACAAATACATTGCTCCAGATTTTAATAAGTTTATGATTAAAGGTTTCCTATAAAACCTGTTGGATAGGGGCTCTCAAGGACTGGGTTTGGGCAGCACTGTCCTAAATTATACAACTCTGTCAATTGTCAATGCATAAATATGGGCCAAAGTAGGACAAGACATACAAAGTGTCGTAGGGGACAAATCGCCTATATATCTACATCTCTCTGTCATTATCTCACTCTTTTTCCCACACTCAATTTTACTCCATGTTTTCCATTAGTGAGTTTTCTCCTCTCTCTGTTTGTATTCAGTCCCCCCCCCCCCCCCCCCGCCATGTCAGTCAGTCAGGAGACTCCTGGGCAGCTGTATTTACACTGTGTTTCACAAGACTTTAATAACAGGAGCTGTGTCTGTGTGGGTGTGTCTGTGAGTGTCTCTCTCTCTCTCTATCTATCTATCTTTCATTCTGGGAATCTAGCAGCACACAGATGGTTTCCTGAATAGTGGGGGAGTGAGGGGGGGGCTCACAATACAGAGACGGGAAGTGTATTGTGCAGAAAACAATGGTGTGGCTGGGCTGACAGGGTGCCGGGCTTAGCAGCCAAGAGAACAAATGGTAGACAGAGAGGGACAGACAGCGAAAACGAAAGAGAGAGAGAGAGAGAGACGTAGAGAGAGATGGCGACACAGAGGGACAGATTTATACAAAGAGAGAGACACAGAGACACACAGGGTAGGGTCAGAGGTCATAAGGGAGGGTAGGTGAGAGCAGAGGGGCACTCTGGACTGGAGTCAGGAGACATTGCTTTACATAAAGAGAGGCAGGGGACTTGAGCTACACACACTGATAAGGAGACTGAAACACTGAATGACGGACTGATGCAGGGTGGTGGAGGGGGGACTCTGCGGCTGCTTGTAAGTGCTGGTGCCTGAGCTGGATGGCAAAGATTTTAATGCATTGGTACTGATGCTGCTGCTGTTGTTAAGTGGCACTGGGTTAAATACACAGGTCAGTGAGTTTATGCAATCTCCCCACCCCACCCCACCCCCTCCCATTCTCTCTCTCTCTCTCTCTCTTTCTCTCTCTCTCTCTCTCTGTCTCTCTATCTATCTATCTCCACAGCACAGCACACCACAGTATAGTACAGATCACATGACATAACGAAAATATGCTGGATCACACGCAGGCGCCCGCATTGGTCAGTTCGGTTACAGCTCTGCCCTGCATTGCTGTATCTTCAGTACACACACATTGCAACCCCTCCACCCCTTCTCACTCCCTCTCCCTCTCCCTCTTCCTCTCCATCACTCTGTCTCCCTCCCTGGTTCACACCCCGCATTGTGGCAGCGCCGTCCGTGAACAATGGCCTCGGCGGCGCACGGAAGGATGTGCCTCGCCGAGTGAGGACACCGAGGATAGAGGGGGACTGGGAGTGCTGTGTGTGTGTGTGTGTGTGTGTGTGTGTGTGTGCAATCCCCCTCTCTCTGTGCATGACGTCACCGACCTTATAACTCAGATTCGCACTGGCAGTCCGAAAGCAAGGCGAGCTCCAATATAACAAACAAGCACCACATCCAGAGAGCGGAGAGAGGGGGTAGGGCACTCCAGAACCGCGCAGTCCAAACCAACAAAAAGGACAGATAGTCAGCCAAGCGCTATAATGTCACCATTTCTAAGGCAAGACAGGCAATCACAGATTTTTTTTTAATATTATTTGAACCACAATGATGTGTCGGTGTGTTATTAGTACAGCAAATTGTTAAGAATTAGGAGTGTGTGTGTGAGAGAGAGAGAGAGAGAGACAGAGAGAGAGAGAGAGAGAGAGAGAGAGAGAGAGAGAGAGAGAGAGAGAGAGGGACAGGGATATTGATTCCCTGTCCTAGATTTGTTTTTTCCATTTTTAGAAAAGCGGGTGTGAGCGAGTGTGTGTGTGTGTAAGAGAGAGAGAGAGAGAGAGAGAGAGAGAGAGAGAGAGAGAGACAGAGAGAGCAATTGCTACTACAGAGAAAGAAGGGAGGCAAAAGTGCTGATTTACAGGAATGGGAGGAAGAATGGAGGAGAGCGGCTGGTGCTGAGCGAGCGAGAGTGGGGGAGAGCGATAGAGAGAGGGAGGGGGAGTGGGAGAGAGCGACAGAGAGAGAGAGAGAGAGAGAGAGAGAGAGAGAGGGACAAAAACCGTGCTGGGCTGCGGGACCTGGATCGGATTATTAATTGATGTGTTTATTGTACTGCTGTCACCGTCCTTATTCATATTAGCACTGGTGTCAACATCGCCATTATTAGGCCTGTTATCAGTATTATCTGGAATATTATCACTGACACTAGGCTGCTCCTGGCGACAGTGTCCACCGGGGCAGCTCGGCACCGCTGAGGAATTTGTCGGCCGCTGCGGAAAGGCTGTGACAGACGCGCAGCACCGGGGAGAAGCTGCCGGGGAAGCAGAGGGGCCGCCGCTCGCCTCGCTGCGGGGTCTGTACCGTCAGCGCCGCCACATCCTACTGCTTGCCGTGTTTTCATGCATGTATTGTAATTATTGGTATCATTAACCGACCCGTCTGGCCGCAGCTGTGTGCTATTTTTATTGGGTTTTGAATGGTCCGGAGGAGGGAGGCGAGGTGCTGGCGGGGGGGGGGTCTCGCTTTGCCATCTGTGCATTAGGAGTTAGGAGGGCACAAGACCCGCACGGCCGGCCAAGCGACAGCAAAGCGCCGCCTCGGATAGCAGCCGCGCTCGCCTGCCCGCCTGTCGCCGGCTCTCCCGGGGACGCAGGCTGCTGCCGAGAGAGAGAGAGAGAGAGAGAGAGAGAGAGAGAGAGAGAGAGGGGGGGGCCTTTTGAACACTACCGTTGCACGCTGGAATTTAAACCATATACACCAGACAGAGAAATGACTGTGTTCCCCGCAGCCGCGACCCCGGCTCCAGTGCCAACACGTTGGATGGCATAGATGACAGCTCTCCACCTTAGTATTTGAAATTCCGGGCTGATACACAGATGGATTACTACCATCCCATCCGCGGGGACAGCAGGGCTTAATTGCACTTCTTTGGCGAGGAAAACACCAACTGGGCTACCGACTGGCTGTGCTGCAAACACCAAACACAAACAACAAACAGCCGGCGGGGAGCGACACCTGGGAGATTTACAAAAGCAGGCCGAGCCCGGCTCTCCCGCGACGACATGGGCAGCGACGGCGACGTGCTCACCCGGGAGCTGTCCAAGCTGAGCGACGAGGAGCTGCTGTGCTGCCCCAAGGAGGAGCTGGTCTCCCGGCTGCGGCGGGAGGAGGCGGACAAGATCAGCGCCCTGATCCAGCGCGGCCGCCTCATCAAGGAGGTCAACAAGCAGCTGCAGGGCCACCTGGTGGAGATCCGGGAGCTCAAGACCGTCAACCAGCGGCTGCAGCAGGAGAACCTGGAGCTGCGCGACCTGTGCTGCTTCCTGGACGACGACCGGCTCAAGGGCAAGCGGCTGGCGCGCGACTGGCAGCTGTTCGGGCAGCACGCGGCGCGGGTGCTGCGCGAGGACCTGGGCGGCTACCTGAAGAAGCTGGCCGAGCTCGAGCGCCTGCAGGACGGGCTGGTCAAGGAGAACCTGGACCTCAAGGAGCTGTGCCTGGTGCTGGAGGAGGAGTGCGTGAGCCGCGGCGAGGGCAGCCCCGCCGGCTCCTCGGAGCTCAACCTGCCCTGCCTGGCGAGGGACCTGGGCGACGGCAGCTCCAGCACCGGCAGCGTGGGCAGCCCGGATCAGCTGCACCTGGTCTGCTCGCCGGATGACTGATGGGGGCGCGGGGTGCGGGTGGAGGTGCGGGGGGGACTGTATAGGAATGCATCGTTTTCGTGTGAGGGGATTGGGGGTTCACAGGAGTTCAGTGGTTTAAAACCCTCGCCCGCCCCCCCCCATGCCCCATGCCCCAGTACCCCTACCCTCCCTCTGTCTAGCACCAATGCCCCACACTCCTCCACCCTCCGGCCCAGCAGCACCGGACCGAACAGAACTGATGGCGCTGCTGGCAGTAGCGGAGGGGAGGGCCGGTGCACTGCTGACTGGCTGGACTACTGACTGCAACTGTCTGCTGTGGGGGTTACTCTATTGTGAAATTAATTTGTGCTTCTAATTCTTCTTTATCAACATTTTAAGAATAACTTTCGTTTTAAGTATTAACATGACCATTATTAGTGTTGTTATTATTATTATTATTATTATTATTATTATTATTATTATTATGTTTATTAATAGTATTATAATGGTTATTTTGATGGCGGTAGTTGTTATGATTATGAAGCCTATGGTTGAAATCGAGGCTGATATTTCTTGTGTAATGATTTTTGTTATACAGTTTTGTTTTATAAAAACGTGCACATTGATAGGCTACGTCCTGACGTGGATGGTCAGCGTGCTGGCGCCGCCCCGCACGTCGTGCTCGTTGCTTTGTGTTGTTGTTTTACGTTGTCCTGATTTGACTGGAACGCAGCAGCGGGAGTGTAGAGGCCGACTCGGCCCCGACAATACATTCATTTGCCAAAAAACATCGAATGTACAGAGTCTTTGTGTGGTGTTCAATGTACAGAGTTTTATATATACATGTATTTTCTCCAACTCTCAAACACACACACACACACACACACACACACACCTCATCTATATAGGATCAGGGGTCTCCAGCCCTGGTCCTAGACTGTATCTTTGTGCTGTACCGTGTGTGAATGGGGGTTTGTGTGTTTTGTGTGAGTGTAGGATAGTGAGTGAATTCATGTTTGCGTGTGTGCTGTTGTGTGTAGGATGTCAGTGTGTGTGTGTGTGTGTATGATCTCTCCAATTACTCCGAAAGTGGGAATGTGAGATGTTCAGGTGACGCCCCCCGCCCCACCAGTCTGTGCTGTGTTGGCAGGCCCAGTCAGCTGATTCTCTAATTTTCGTCGGACACAGACTCACATTCTCTCTTGCCCTCTGTCTGTCTCTCTTTCAGTCCCTCTCTTTCCTTACAACTCTCCATCTTTCTGTCCTTGTCTCTCTCTCTTTCTCTCCTTCACTCTCTCTCCCAGATGCAGGGGGGGCTTAGATGCATGTCAGCATGGTACTGTGTCACTGTTGTTAATGACATGGGTTGATAGACAGCACCTCAACATGATTGGCAGGCAGTGAGAGTAATTGACAGACAGCGACAGTGATAAGTGCCTGAAGCTGCAGTGTCATCTGTCAAAAGAGTTGCAGTACAACAGTCCAGTCCAGCGGTGTACAGTGGTGACACACAGACAGGAAGTGTTTTCCAGCACAGAGAGGAAACCAACTTCCTGTGACATCACTGCCTGTTGGGGGGGGAAGAGTCACGTCCGGATCTCTCGGCACAGGACGTCCCGAGGAAATGCCGGACACCACCGCACCCAGCACCTCCCCCCGAACACAGGGCTGAAATTCCAATCCAATGGCTTAAGGATATGAACAGCACAACAACCCCCAAACACATAGAACTTGTACAGGGCTCCAGTCTGGGCCCCTAGAGTACACTCCCCACAGCGCCGGTTCCAGTCTGGGCCCCTAGAGTACACTCCCCACAGCGCTGGTTCCAGTCTGGGCCCCTAGAGTACAGCCCCCACAGCACTGGCCTTGAAAATGGTGAAATGAAGACAAAGCAGCACAAGAAAAGGTTTGTTGTTAAATGGCTTTATTATTTGTAATGTGTTTATCATATAAAATATAGACATGCTTCTAAGGTTTTAAAATAAATTATACAAAAATAGATTTTTCTACAATAAATATATATTTCTGTCTCTATGCGTCTCTCTCTTTCTCTCTCTCTCTCCTCTGTAAATATATATTTATATTCTTAAAATGTTTTAAAAAATGTGAAGAATATAGAACAGGAATATCCAGCCCTGGCCCTGGAGAGACACAGTACAGTACAGGACAGTACAGCACAGTCTCCAGTGTTCAAAGTCAAACAGTTTGTGGAGGTGCTAATTTTAATATGATAGGATTCTGCACACAGATATATATTTTATATATACATATGTGTATACATACATCTACATAAACACACATATACGGAATGCAAACTGATTGTCTCACTTCCTATGGGATATTTGTCATGAAACACAAATCCTACTGCTCGCTCTACAGCCTCTCCCCCAGCAGCACTTCACTGATTCTATTTTATATAAATATAAATATTTTCCAAAACTTGGTCCACAAAAGTTATATTTTCCTGTCAGCTTTACAGATTGTGAGATCAGTTTATCTCCACGAAGAGGGCCAGTGCTACTGTACAGTTCAAAATAAGTCATTTTGAATAAATAAATTAATAATTCTGTGCACTAGTACAATTTTCTGACATTGGTACACATGATTATTAATTTCACTTCATCCAAGTTAACTCGCATTCAAAGTCGAACTGTGACGTCACAGCGCACGGCCATACTAGGGCCTCTGCTGCCCTCTGCTGTTAGCTCCAGGGACGTGCGGCTGAACCAAGTCCATCCCCACAGATCTACAGGAAACCGATTTGCGTCCCGGAATTGGCGCCATTTACAATATAGCTCTGTGTATACTCATTGTAACAGTAATGACATGAACAATAATAACAAAAATAGCTTGTATGTCACTATTCTGTCTGGGAAAAAAACCTCAGTATAAGTCACATAAGCAGGAAAGTCAGTCACTGGAGCCCAGTGTAGCACTGAGTCAGTCTGCGATTACTGATCTCTGAATGACCCAAGTTTGTGTTTTGTGCTCCCAGCTGGAGTGCTGTGTTCTGGATGTTCCTCTCAGCGGCCCGTCCTCACAGCGCCAGGAGGGTAGGGGAGTTGAGAGAGTCGGACGATTGGTCCCCGCTGCTGCTGCTACGGCGGTGGGCTGTACTACAGGGCAGGGGCTTGGAGAAGGGGGTGGGCTGGGTTGTAGCACCAGAGGAGGAGGAGGAGGTGGGAGGAGGGTGGGAGGAGCCTGAGGAGCTGGGGGTGCAGTCCAGGGCAGAGGCGGGGTAGGTGAACACCAGGCTAGCAGTGAAGGGGGTGAGGGAGGGGGTGGACAGCAGCACGGGGGTGTGGAGCGGCTCGGGTTCGAGAACGGAGGAGGCGGAGGAAGGGAGGGGGGCAGGCAGGCGGATCTGTGGGCGTGGTCGGGTCTTAGAGGAGGAGGAGGAGGAGGAAGAGGAGGAAGAGGAGGAAGACGAGGATGGGGCGGGACTCTTAGCTCTGGACTTCACCCTGGCAACTCGCCCCTGTGTAGATGGGCCCGGGAGTGGGTCGGAATCAGGGTCGAGCCGTGTGGCCCCCTGGGGCTCAGACTCTGTGTCGGGCTGGTCCTGTATTTTGCAAATAGGCCAGTGGGCCTCCAGCACCAGCTCCAGCTTCTCCTTCTGCTTCTCCAGCGCAGAGATCTCGTTCTGCAGCCGCGCCCGCACCCCTTCCAGCTCCTCCGTCTCCTGAGGGAGAGAGGCAGGGTCAGGCTCCCATACAGACACACATGAGGGGCAGGATAGGTATACCTAGCTAGGCCTGGAGTTGTTAAAGCATGAATTAAATTAATTTAAAAAATCATAACTGAAGTGAAACACCTGACTGGCACAGATATGTGGCATAGTGTCTTTTGAAAAAGTAAATAGTCATCAGATTTTGGTGCACTCCCTGTGTGTGGACGGGTGTAGGGGGTATTTGAAAATAGGTGACAGTTTCTCAATTTTAGCAACTGTCAAAATTGCAAACTGATGGTAAACTATCTGACTTTTTAGTACTTCTAAAATTTTAAGTGATTTTAGGAATTGATTTTAAATGTTTTAATCATAAGTATTAAAATTTTGAATGTTTTTATTTTATTGAAATGTAAAAATACTAAAACTAATAAACAGTATTTTTAGTACTTCTACATTTGTTGCTTTGATGTTTCTGTAAGTTTCTATAAGGACAATCCTAAATGATCAGCATATAAGGAATGCATCTAAACTATGTTCATGTAAGAGACCTATGCCTATGTAAACTGACCGATTGTGCCTGTGTGCAGAGAAACCTCTCTGACTGTCAGAGGATACTGACTCAGGCTATTGTTGATTCTCTGTAGTTGATTGCTTGAATCAACTACTTTGATTCTGCAAACCAACTTCGCAGTAAAGACTTTTCTTCTACACGTTTAAAAAATAACTCATTTAAACCATGAATCATAAATTACGGCAGATTATTGTAGTTCCAACAAAACACAAAGGAACACAAAATAATGAAAATTATATTAATGATAGCAAAAAATGAGGCGAAAGAGTTGGGATTCAGGAACTGCAGCAGATAACCATATTAATTGGAATTTAAATTGACATTATTGTAATTATTATTATTATTATAGTAATATAACAAGCCAATGTTCTTATCAACAGCCCATTGATCTTAGTGCTGACCTCCTTTCATGGAGTGTGTTGGAGCCGTTCAGCCCAGATCATTCTGGAACCACTCTCGTGGTGGTAGTAGTAGTAGTAGTAGTAGTAGTAGTGGTAGGTACGGTCAGGGGTCAAGGGGCAGTACTCACGCTCTGCAGGGTGTCGGTCAGTTCCCTCCGTCGATTCCGGCACTTGGCCGCAGCCAGCTTGTTCCTCTCCCGGCGCACACGCCGGCGCTCCATCTCCTCTGCAGACATCTGGACACACGGGGAGAGAGAGAGAGAGAGTTTATTAACCCTTTGTAGGCAGTCGCTCAGAGACATGACACCTAATAGCTGCACAGACCCTGCAGGACTGTCTGTGTGTCAGTGTGTGTGGCTGTGTATACAGCAGTGTGTGTGAGTGAGGGAGTGTGTGTACAGCAGGGTTTGAGTGCAATTCAATACAACAAATGGCACAAGGCTTCCATCTAGTGGGGAGTTGGTGTTACTGCAGCCTGTATCAGTCCCATCAGTATCAGTTACACCATCTCCATCTTTCTCATATTCCCCCCTCTCTCTCACACCTTAAACCTTTCCTACTCTCCTTCCCTCCCTCTCCTCTACACCTCTCCCTTCATCCCCAACCTTGTCCTGCTCTCTCACACTCCCCTGTGACTCAGTCACCCCCAATGACTCAGTTTGGGTTCCAGTGAGTCACATGACAGCTATTTCCTGTCTATGTGACGCCCACTCCTACACCCACTCCCCAACTGCCACTCCTGTGTACGAGTGAGCCGGGAGGGAGGTCAGTGTGCAGTACAGTGCAGTGTATTTTTGATCCGGAGTATAATTATGTATTCATTATCAATATTAAAAATCTCTCGTGTAAACTGTAAGTCACCCTGAATAAGAGCACCTGCTAATTAATATTATTATCATTATCAGTGATTGGTCACAGATACTCACATGATTGTCCGGTCGGCGGCGAGGTGGGCCTGACATGCCCACTGCCCTGATGACTCCAGGGCGCAGGGCAGCAGGATGGGGTGGAGGTGGGGCAATGCCTCGGGGAGTGTAGGACGGGTGGGGCAGCCGGGGGTGGGTACCAGGGAGCAGTGACGGCTGGACCAGCCACTGCAGCTCCTGGCTGGAGGTGATGGTGTTCAGACTGGGGACAAACTGACTGGACACACTGACCCCATCTGGCTTCTGCAGGAGAGGAGAAGAGAATACAGCACAGATATAACAGAGCAAAGCTACAGTACAAGAACGCAAGAGGGCGAGTCCCGTCAGAGGTGGACACCCACAGTCCCCTGTCACAGTGGCGTACTGGACAGGACCAGGTCAGCCTGCCTGGCACCCCCCAGGTGTTATTTATCAGTCCTGCAAGATTCACTGATCAGCTGAGCATATTGTGGGAAATGCGAGATTATCAGTCCTTTTAATGGGACTGAAGCAGGACGTTTACACCCAGACTGAACTGTTGGGAGGCTGAGGCCTCTTGTTATAAGCACCAAGTTTACCAGTGTAAATACCAGGTTACTCATGGCAGCCCTGTAAATATTGTGAGATTTCTGCTGCGTTTACAGAAATGTATATTTCTGCTGCGTATACAGACACTTTTTGACCATCTAGTCTTGGGGACATATTTCACTGTGAGATCAGTGGTAGAAGGAACCACTCAGGAGATCACTGTATAGGACAGTCCAGAAGAGCTACAGTCCAGAACAGAAAGTGAATTCCAAAAAGAGGAGGAGGAGGTTGGGGAAGGGCTCTGGGAACAAAAAGTTTTAGAAAAGTTCGTTATTCAATTAGTCAGAGAGTGAGACAGCAAGAGAGCAGTTTTCCTGGGAGAGAAGCAACTGGGCTGGACAGCTTCCCCTGTGAGTCTGAGTGTGCGCTGTGTGTGCTGAGTCACAGCAGGCTCACCCCAACAACCGCAACCGTGCTGTTACTGTTACTGTTACTACTACTACTACTACTACTACTAGTAATAGGATTGACACTAACATTACTGATAGTACTGATAGTAGTACTGCTACTATAGTGCGGATTCTGCCCGATACTGTGACTGACATTACCGCTATTATTGATGCTGCTACTGTTTCTTATATTGCTGCTGCTGCTTCCACTACCACCACTAATAATAATAATAATTATTATTATTATTATTATTATATGGTTATTGTCATCAATATACACTCCACAAATCCAGCAGGTGCACGAATAATAATACATTTCAATACTGTGTAGAATCCGTCTCCTCACCTGTTGCTGCCCAGCGCCGCTCCTGTCCATACCACCCGACCCACCGGCTCCTCTGGACCCGGAGCCTCCGAAAGGATACTCGCTCCCCCCGCCATAGTTCCCACCGTAGTCTCGGAACATGTCCTCGGTGTGATCGGCCCGCTGCCTGTGAGCCGCAACTCTTCCTCTGAGGATGTGCGGTCGCGCACTGCCCGAATGAATGAGTCAGTGCACCGAGGTGTATTTTATTTATGAATGAAATCGGTAGAGCCCAACATGCGATTTCAGCGGACGCGAAGGGGGGGGTGTCCGAGTATTGCTGAACTTTCTAGAAATCCATCCCTCTGGGCATCCGGGCACGCAGGCTCGTGTACGGTGTGAGATCCACAGGCTCGCTCAGTGAAGGTGCCCAACTGGAGGCGGAGGTGGACGGAGGCGCTATAAACCAGAGCAGGATCCAAACAGACACTCCCCTTTACGGGAAAGTTGGTCCCGCCGTGGGGGGAGGGGCCGCGCGGCGCACGTGACCTCTGACGTGTTGCCCATATATGGACGACTGCTTCCTGGGGGAAGCCCGGGATTCCTCAGCGCTGCGCCGGGGGGGGGGGCAGATCAGCAGGACCTCCCTCTGCTCCACCTCCACCGAAACCGCCGCGGAGATCAGTGCGCCGCGCAGCCTACATGGCGAGGGCACGGGCGAGCGTGGAAGAAAGTACGAATTGAGACACTTCACGTCGCAGGGGGGTGTTTTTACTGTAGTTGTACCTGTTGTTGTTGTTGTTTTTAGAAGTACGTATTATTTTTTCCTATGACTACAGTGTGATGTCTCCACACACACACTGCAGCAGACAAATACAAGACGAAAAAAAATGCAGTTGCTGTATCCCAAAACGCTTTACCAGAAAAGAGAAGCACAGGAGTGAAAATGTACACACAAGCACGTTCATCGCTGGCCGCCACGTGGGAGACGGGAGAAAGATAACAGCCCGTCTTCCTCGGTGTCTGTTTTTGTCTCTGTTTCAGTTCGCTGGTCGTTTATGTGCGTTGGTGTGTTTGTGTCCATCTTTGTCTCGGTGTATGTGTGTGCGGGTGTCAGGATTCGCACGTGTGTTTGTCAAAATAATGCCTGTGTGCTGTTCACTTAAAAGAATTGATTTTCAGTTTCACATAATATCAGTGTCAGTCTGTCCAGCTGAATGACAGAGAGAGAGAGAGAGATAGGTCTGGAGACCCCTGGACTGGACTTGACTTTGAAGTTCAAGTGCCCCCTCACCCCTCTCTCTCAGTGTGGAGCAGTGTCTGGGTGTAGGATGTGCAGTAGAGGAGCTGGCACACTCATCCCCGAGCAGGACCACATCACAGGCGAGCGCAGCGCCAAGTCACGCTGGGAGAATGTGCGCGCTGGGGAGCGTGCCAGACCGGCACACTGCGGCGCGAGCTCTAGAACCCTGGAGACCTGCTGCCGTTCTCATCACGAGCCGGCGGGGCGCTGAGTCACGAGCTGCCGGGAATCGTGGTCCCGCAGCCTAGGAGATAATGAGAGACAGGTGCATCGGGGGGCGGTAGTGTTATTGACCACAGAGCCGCTGGAGAAAGTTGTTTGTGAGCGTTTGTGTGGCGTGTGTGTGTCAGCGAGAAATAGCTTGTTTTTGTGGGCAGTCGTCTGTGTAATTATATTTGTTTCCAATATAACGCTCACACGCATACAATAAAATAAGTGGACACGTGTTTGTTTGTAAAGAGCTGCTTCATCCATGCCGTGGGTATGAATCACAGACAGGAAATCTGCATCCATTCGTGTCACTGAAGAGATTTTGTACATAAAGAGATGAAATAACAAGTCAAAAACTACACTTCACAGAATGCAAAGCGCGCCTGGACGTGCGCAGCGACGCCTCGGGCAAGTGTGACGTCACAAGCGACTTCTCTTCTCCCAAGGATTCCGGAACGGAGCGGAATCTAGCGGACATAACAGGACCAGTCTGCCTCGCAGCGGCGGGTGACGTCACGCTCACGAGTTGTTTAACTCTCAGTACGTGTGACTGCGTCACAGACTGACGGGATTGTTCTCACTTCCTGGAACTTCCCATGCGAGAGTGTGAGTGATATCTAACTGACACTCGTTAGCGCTGCAATTCAGATGAACAGTAGTTCTCTCTCTCAAATTGTACTTCTGCTTTACTGGCATGAGCCTGTTACCAAATCAATGAACACTCAACAATCAATAACAAACACTATATATGGACATGCTCAGGTTGGTCATGCCAAGAAAGCAAAAGTAAAACTTGAGAGATACAGAAAGTGTGTGTCTGTTTGTGAGTTGCATTGCTAGGAGTGTCCAGGTAGATCTTTTTCACACCCTCACTTCCAGGAAATCAGAATGATACAGTCAGTCAATATATATATATATATATATATATATATATATATATATATATATATATATATATATATATATATACAGAATAACAACAAAAAAATCCAGAAAAACGCATTTCAATAAAGTTATACATTGATTTGCATGTTAATGAGGGAAATAAGTATTTGATCCCCTATCAATCAGCAAGATTTCTGGCTCCCAGGTGTCTTTTATACAGGTAACGAGCTGAGATTAGGAGCACTCTCTTAAAAGGAGTGCTCCTAATCTCAGCTCGTTACCTGTATAAAAGACACCTGTCCACAGAAGCAATCAATCAATCAGATTCCAAACTCTCCACCATAGCCAAGACCAAAGAGCTGTCCAAGGATGTCAGGGACAAGATTGTACACCTACACAAGGCTGGAATGGGCTACAAGACCATCGCCAAGCAGCTTGGTGAGAAGGTGACAACAGCTGGTGTGATTATTCGCAAATGGAAGAAACACAAAATAACTGTCATTCTCCCTCGGTCTGGGGCTCCATTCAAGATCTCACCTCGTGGAGTTTCAATGATCATGAGAACAGTGAGGAATCAGCCCAGAACTACACAGGAGGATCTTGTTAATGATCTCAAGGCAGCTGGGACCATAGTCACCAAGAAAACAATTGGTAACACACTACGCCGTGAAGGACTGAAATCCTGCAGCGCCCGCAAGGTCCCCCTGCTTAAGAAAGCACATGTACAGGCCCGTCTGAAGTTTGCCAATGAACATCTGAATGATTCAGAGGAGAACTGGGTGAAAGTGTTGTGGTCAGATGAGACCAAAATTGAGCTCTTTGGCATCAACTCAACTCGCCGTGTTTGGAAGAGGAGGAATGACCCCAAGAACACCATCCCCACCGTCAAACATGGAGGTGGAAACATTATGCTTTGGGGGTGTTTTTCTGCTAAGGGGACAGGACAACTGCACCGCATCAAAGGGACGATGGACGGGGCCATGTACCATCAAATCTTGGGTGAGAACCTCCTTCCCTCAGCCAGGGCATTGAAAATTGCTGAAGGTTCGAAACCTTAATGACTTGGAGAGGATCTGCAAAGAGGAGTGGGACAAAATCCCTCCTGAGATGTGTGCAAACCTGGTGGCCAACTACAAGAAACGTCTGACCTCTGTGATTGCCAACAAGGGTTTTGCCACCAAGTACTAAGTCGAAGGGGTCAAATACTTATTACCCTCATTAACATGCAAATCAATTTATAACTTTTTTGATCATTTCTTTGTCAGTGGCCAAACATACAAAATCAGCAGGGGATCAAATACTTTTTTCCCCCCACTGTATATAGTAATTAATAGAAAATGTTAAAAAAAAACTAATTTTAGGATATGGAATATCCTAATTGGAAATGAAGTGTTACTAAATTATTATAAATTACAGTAATAACTTATGTGCGGGGACCAGGAAATAACCCCAAGAATAACGTCTGAGTGGATGGTCATGTGATTTCTTGGTCATATTAATTTACGGGATATTTAAATAAACTAGAGTGGGGTTTAGTGTTGATGAGAACAAGAAACTCTACTTGCTGTGTAAACAGAAACAGCAGCCCTGCACAAATTAGGGGGGGGAGGATGTAGTGAGTCAGCTGGGCTCATCAGTGGTCTTGGACAGCGCAGCTCACACACAAACGCACAACACGCACATACCCTGTCACATACACGGGCAAGAACAGCTGGAGTGAAGAATCTCACACCTGCTCCCTCTTTTGTCTCGCTGTCTGCGGTGTCAGTGTTGTGTCCAGTCATGCAGCTGGAGGCCCGTCTG